>NC_133435.1:10745232-10870232 GCF_011762505.2 Arvicanthis niloticus
TATCATCATGAAAGGAAGCATGGTGCTGGAGAAACTAACTTGGAGTTCTACATCTTGATCCAAAGGCAGCCAGGCGGAGGCCAGAGCCTGGGCATAGGAATCCTCAAAGTTCACCTACACAGTGATACACTTCCTCCAACAAGGCCACACCTCTTTCAATAAGGCCACACCTCCTAATAGCGCCACTGCTATAACCAAGCATTCCAACACATCAATCTACGCCAGCCAAATCTATTCAAACCATGACATGTACAATATTCTGAACTCTGCCATCAGTGATTATTATATGAACCAGTCTAAATGAATCTTGAAAACAGTATCAACAGATTTTGAAATACTGGAATTTGTATTTTGTTTCATCATCTTTAAAATTCTCTGCATGGAAAAGATATAACCTTGCTTATGGATTTTTTCTTTTAAAAATAGTTTTTATTAACTTTTTAAGGACTCCATACATGCATATGGTATATTTTGATCATACTCATCCCTACTCCTGCTGGTAACTCCTCACTCTGCATCTCCACATCCTTCCCAACTTCATGTACTTTAAAAGAAAAGAAAACCAAACAAATATTCAATCCAAATTTGTGGTGCCTATACATGCATGGATGTGGGTTCATCAAATGAAGCATAGCTTGCCTATAAGAGGCCAGGCCATATAGAAAACTGCTCTCCCTACCCTAAAAGCTATCAACTGCAGTAACTCCTCAGCTAGGGGTGGGGTTTCTGAGATCTCTGTTAGATGTGTGCTGGAATATTGACTGGCCTTGATCTTGTGCTCTTGCTTAGGCGACCTCAGCTGCTGTGAGCTCATGGGCACAGCTGCACTTTCATGTCCAGAAGACACTGTTTTGCCCTAGTCCTCTCACAACTTCTGGCCCTTAACATCTTTCTGTTCCCTAAGCTTGAGTGGAAACGGTGTGATGGTGTGATACAGTTATCTTGTTTGTAATAGAGTACTCCATAAACTCTTGTATTATCTCAAAGTAATGATGTTGATAGCAAGATAGAGTTGAAAATTTCCATGTTCTATCTGAACATGGTAAAGGCACTCTGGGAGCAGACTCAGAGTCTTTTCTTGTTTAAATGTGTGAGGGATCAATCAGCATACTATTGCCCTCTATGGATTCTCTTGCCAGAAGTCTGGCTGAGGGGAGGAAAGCTGGAAAATCACTGAAGTTTTCAAATGCTCCTCCAGCAACTTAGAAGTCAAGTATAAAATAATACCAGGAGGTCTACCACCAAGCTAGGAAGAGGGTTTAACATCACATTGCTGGGAGCGGTGATTAAAAAAATAATAATAATAAAATATTTGCTTGTTTGTTTTGTTTTGTCCTCTTTTTGGTGTATGTGTGCCAGGAGGTATCATACCAAGCTAATGGCACAGTGGTAAAAATAATTACCATATCAGAGAAGAGACACAGAAAAAATATACCAAGGAAAGTATTCTGCATAGAGCGATCGGGATGCAGCCACTGAAGATGCAGAGGATTTCTCCCCAGTGGGAAGGAGACTGTCACAACAGTCAAAGAGACGTCACTTGGTCTTATCTTGGATACCATTTGTGTGGAGTTCATTTCTACAGGGCCAGCTCTCATGCTTAAGGTTGGCCATTTAGGGTAAGGCACTGTGGATCATTAACAGCACGTCTATAAACGTTTGTGTAAAACATTACAAGTCACATGACAATTAGGGTCTGACTCCACAGAGTCAGCATCTGCTTGTTAAAACGTGGACCTTTCTGCTGTTATTCTGTTCCTTTTCTGTCTTTACGCAAACAATTGATAAAAGCCAGAGGCAATAACAATAAACCCCAGTGGAGAGAAAAATTCAACCAAGAAACTCAGATGAACTTTAATGGTGACTTTATACACACCACCCAACTGACCATGTTCCTTCTAGCTGTGGTCATAAAATGTGAACCAATGGGTTAAAAACATCCAGGCTCCTTGTTAGGTTTTGTGTTGGGCATGATGTATGGTTAAGATCTAAGAACAGGTCCATCACTTCCACTGAGCAGTCCTTATGTCTTTATGGGTTCAATGCTCCCTCTACATTTGCAAAACTTCCTGACTTTTTTCTACACCATCATAATCTCCCATCCCTGCTCTACCACCATTTCCTTGGCTTCATTGATTTCAAATAAGATAGCTATAAGGAGAAAGTTTCTTTCTCAGAAGATAGCACTTAGAAAGCTATCTGCACAAAACCTGGTGCCCTTTGTCTGAAGGACACCCCTGCTTCGGATGAGCAATTATATCCATTTTGACTTGAATCCTTTATTCTTCTCAAGTATTTTTGGGCCTCAGTCTGTTCAGGGTGGATATTCTTATGCACTTATGGATGTTGGTTTTTGCAGTCTCTGGGGGACTGAGATTTTCTTTGATAAGCCTTGGTTTTTGTAAGCAGATTCTCAACTTTTATATCATCACCACATTCTTGCAAAGGGCAGTAGTGATTCATCTTAATATACTTTAATTGCCACATTAATCCATTTTATCATTTTAGTGGCGTGCTACTTGCTGCTCCTTTAAAAGGACTTACACCCAGCCTATAAACAAAGACAGCTGTTGAGTTTGTGCTCTTATCATTTTCCTATTTGGGGTGCTTTCCAGCTTGTGTTCCCCAAGTTAATGAGGGTAGATTAAAGTGAGTACTTCACAATTGACAGAGCCAACATTAGGGGCACAAGGTATCTCACAGAAAGTGGATCTGATTGGTCTACCCCAATGTCTCCATAGCTAACTCAGCCATCTAAGTATGTTCCAGATCTGGTAGTGATCCAACAATTATTGCTTATATGAGGTAATAGATCAAATCCTGATGATACTACTCACATTATAAATGCTTTTGTCTTCCACAGAGTAACTTTAATCAGATGCTGGGCTTGGGGAATGTTAGGCAACAAAATCTGAATTAGAAGCAGCTATAACACATGCTCACAAAGGGGGTGGCAAATTTGTCTATCGAAGGGTATGGAGGACAACCAGAATGCTTAAAAGGGACTGCGAATTGTGTTTCAGACATCAATCCTTAGGAGAATTTTCTGCCTAATGAAATTTATTAAAATTCAAAGAAAATAGAAACACAATTGCACACCATCATTTTCTTCCTTCAGGCATATTTAAGTGATGCTCTTAAGTCAAAACCAATTGGCATTAGTGCTCAGAAAGCTATTTCCTCCTTAAAGACGAATTAACTCTAATCACTATGGCATCTGCTGTCACCTAGAGCTTTGAGGCCATGGAGAAGAACTCTAACCTGGGCTCCTAAGTTGTTATGTCTGGTTCTTACAGTGTGTTAACAGTCACACTATTGAGTCACAGCTTGGTTATAGAGATTAAAGTACAACTTTTGTTCTTCCCTCTGCATGTTTATTTCGTGGATTTGCTCCAGCAGTGGGGCTTTTGCCAATAATAATGGTTGGAGAACTCTGAGCCTGTGGGAGGCAAGACACAATAATGAAGGCAGGATGAGCCCTTATAGAAAAAGTCAGCTATTTAATATCTCTATGGAGTTAAGCTGCATCACGGTAAAATTGAAATGACTTTTTCAAAAACTGCTAGGAATCAACTCAGGGCCTCATGCATGTTGGATAGGTATACTAAAGCTGACCTCCACCACAGCCCTTGAAATGGTTTTTATATAATTATAACTAATTAATTTAAAGTGGGTCTGGATATCCATGGCTGGCCTAGAACTTCTTGTACAGATCAGGCTGGCCTTGAACTCACAGATACTCACTTGTCCCTGCCTTTTGAGCAGATGAAAACATTAAAGGTATATGCTACCATGCCTGACTTTGAAGTGGTCATTAAGGGAGAAGTCCTAATATGTTGGGGGCCAACTTTTAGCAGAAAGCGGCTATCAGCTTTGCAGCCATCTTGAGCCATATACCCTGACATGAGACTTGGATTACAATAGCCTACAACAGCTGAGCACACTCCCATAATCTTGGTTTAGATACCTTGAGATTAAAGGTGCGTGAGATTAAAGGTGTGTGAGATTAAAGGTGTGTGACTTAAGAGTATTACTTAGAAGTATAGAGATCAGAGTTAGAGACAAGACCTAAGGGCATGATTAAAGGTGCAACTTAGAGGCATGGCTTAGAAGTAAGACATATAAAAGGCAGAGACAGAATCAGACTGAGATCAGACGAATCAGACACATCAGACATTAGGTAGAGTCTGCCCTCACCCTCGCTCTTGCTGAACCCCGACCCGCAGACCGGAGCGGCAGCTTGGGCCAGGATACAGTGGCCGCCCAAACGTGGGTTGGCTCGGGCCTCAACATTTTGCCTGGGCTGTGACGTTTTTGGCCGCCCCAACGTGGGGCTAGTGTGGACCCCAACATTATTTTGGCCGCCCCAACGTGGGGCTAGTGTGGACCCCAACACTAATACATGAAGACTGTAAACTCTTCCACTCTGCACCCAAGCAGGCAGCGTAATGGCCACACCATTTGCTAAATGCATGGTGGTCTTTGCTTTGTCTTTTCACTCTCCTACTTGAGCTGTTTTTGAGAAAGTTCAAGAGTTACATGAGTGGCCTTTTATTTGGCATAAACTTGTCAGAGCTCAGCGTGCTGGCACATGGGGAAAGAAACACAGATTTTAATCTGTAAGCAATGTGACAGAGCAAAGAATGTGTTTGAATGTGTATGCTAGTGACCCGAGAAGGCATCACTACTTGAGAACTGGGTAACAGCAGAAAAAGACATTGAACCAAATAAAAGCAAATACTCTTTCCAATGGTCTTAGCCCAGAAGAGATGGCCAATGACTTCATAGTCACTATACATTTGGTGCAACAAACATGTTTGTTAGAGTTGGCCTAAGGGCTATTCAGGCCACTTTCATCTGCAGCTCCCTTTTCCTCTTCCTACTCTCATACCTGACTCTGTAATTTCCAATGGTACAAAGCAATGGTAGGCACTCTGCAAAAGATTCTGTCTGTGAGTCTATGATTCTGACTCCCCTGAGGAAGTCTACCAGCCCCTAAGCCATCAAGGCCTACAGGCAGTACATCCTTGCGACAGATACAAGTTAACTAAATGATCAAATGTTCATTTTTCCCCCTGCTGCCTGAGAATCAGAGACCACCTTACTATTCATGTGTAGTATGGACAATATTCATCAACCATGTGGCATGACCCACCTCTTCCTCAGAAACCTGTAAGAAGGGACCCCATTGTGTCTGGAGAATCTTAATTACCCCAGAGCCCCATGATATTGCTGGCTACCTCTGACTCAGAAGGACAACCTGCCTCAGTGGTTTCCCCTTGAGCACCTAACCGAGACATTCCAACTTCTCTTTCTTTCAAGGACACAACTGTTCAAATGCTGTTACAGGCAGGATATTTGGTGAAATCAAGGCTTAAGCCATTAATATATAATTGGTTTGTGATGTATTACATTGGTGTCAGAAGTGAAATGAGAACAAAATAACGCTAAACACCAATTCTTTAGCTTTCTTTGTGTTGTTTCTCCTTTAGCCAACATTATAAACCACAGGCCATTGAAGAGAACGACAAATCTTTTGTGAGTCTTAGGTTTCTTTCAAGTTTTAGAACTCATGGGCCCCTTTATTGTAAGTATTCTGGAACATTAATGAGAGGGCATAGAAGGTTGAATTAGCTTGGAAGTCTTGGATATGTTTACAGCCGTCCAGGGAAACAGCACACATGCAGGGCCTGAGACAGACTCTTAAATGAAGAGGGTGTGAGAAATGCAACAAGCTGTACAGAGCTGGGGTGTTGGTATTAAGAGTGATATTGATACAGGTAGAAAATAGGAGGAAAAAATCAAGGAAAATGTCCATCTTGAAGCTGTTCTCTCTATCGGAAGTTAAATGGTAAATGGCGGGTATGCAGGAGAGGGAAGCAGTTTGTTGGAAATTCACAGTGCACTATAGGAAAAGGAGATTATGTAAGGTTAGAATCAACCATTGGTGGACCACAGGGGACAAAGATGAGCATAATAATTAAAGCAATATTAGTTCTCATGGTTTATCAGTGTGGCAAAGAAACCTCTGTGGTATTTTCTAGCAAAACAACACGGGTTTTAAAGATTCACATTAGCCCTCGCTCTTGCCTTCCTGTTCCCACTATCTCTCTCTTCCTTTCCCCGTGCTCATGGCTGGCTTCTACTTCTCTACTCTCTCTGCCTTTCTCTGCCTCTACTACTCTCTTAACTCCCCTCGACATGCCCTGAATAAACTCTATTCTATACTAAAAAATATTCACATTAAAAACAATCACAATAATAATAATGATAACAACAACAACAATGATGTTGATATTTATAAAATGCTTGTTTTGCGGCAGACATTTTGCTGAGAACTTTGGATGAGCTATGTAATTTTTTTTTCAGCAATCTTATGTTAGGACTCTGTTCATTCCCATTCTCTCGTGCTGGCTGTGAAACTCAACCAGTTTTATGATAGTTTGAACATAGTCACTCACATTCTAATAATACCTGCTACTCAAGCTCCACACATTTGCTGAGCATCCTGGACACACAAGAGGTAGCGTTCTTCCCCAAGGGAGTTTAAATCGGAACTCGTGCATGAAAAACTGGAATGTGATATGGGGGCGGAGACCAACAAGGCTTAGTTTACTTTCTCTTTGGGGGATAAAGACTTCCTTCACAGCCTGAGGAAGCTGAGGTGTTAACTATTGCTGTCTCATTCAACAAACTGCACTACCTTCTAGAGCTACGCTGAGCTAGGTCTAGGAGGGACCTTGGTTTGCCTTTTCTACCCCGGTTTGAAGCTAGAGAGACATGAATAGCAGGTGGCTGTCCAGAGTCAAAGAGCTCCTAAATCTCAGGCAGAGCTGAGGGCTGGGGATCTAGCTCATTGGTAGGTAGCTTGTTTGGAATTCACAAGACCCTGAGTTGACTTCCCAGTGCACTCACACGCATGTACACACACACACACACACACACACACACACACACACACACACACACACACATTCTCTCTCACTGGAGAGCAGAGATGAACCTAACTTCAAAACAGTGCTGTGCTGTTTTATGATGCTACGATCCAGTGTCTCAAACGGCATGTTTTATTGAATAGCAAATTACTAATGCATTTCTATGTATTCCACATGCCTCAAACTGATATTTCATGCCATATTCCATAATTTTTACTTTGCTAGACAGTAGCTCACCCTGCTAGGGTTAATTATGACACTGAATAACACTCAGACTGGAAACTCCTGCTTCGACTAATTACTCTCATAAATCTCTTTAGAGAAGTGTAAAATTCCCATTACTTAAATGATAAAACAACTAATCTTTCCTCCTTGTCCCTCTGAGATAAGCAGATTGCCAAGCCTTCACAGGCTGAACAGTGGTTGAAGGTAATTAATAATGATGAGAGAACCAAGGCATTAAAGTAATCCCAAGGATGCCTGCAGACTGAGGTAGGACTGTGGGAGGAGACCATGAAAAGGATCGGAGCAGCTGCCTTCAATGCCCAAAGGGATTCTTTTCCACTTAGATTCACTTTCCGCTCTGCATTGTGGATGGTGATCTCTGGATGTATTATTCAGTCTGCTATCACCCAAAGCTGAGTCCAGTGTTCAATTGCTATCATTCATTCATTCATTCATTCATTCAACAAATGTGTCGTAGTGCCAGGGTAAGAGTACCAACAGGAAACATGCCATTCTTGTCTTATGGTGTTGCAGCCTGGATGCCTGGCCACTAAATGACGATGCATATGACTATTGCATGACTTGCAAAGTCCTAAAGGGACATGCTTACATGCCTTCATGACCTGCTCCAGCCTCTACTATAGACTCTTAGCTTCTTCGTGGCTTAGAATCACCACCTTGTCTTAGGATACCATGCCTGGGAGGTGACCCATACTAGGATGCATCTATTAGCATTCAAGAGTCAGGAAAAAATACATATCTGGGTGGAAATTGTAGCAATGTGAACCGAAGTTCTCAGAAAACAAACAACCCTTATGCCCATGAGAAAGCACTCTTCAAGATTGATTAATATTTCTGTGGTTTTGGAGAGTTACAGGTCCAGAACCAAATTACCATGGGTTCTCTCAGCCCCTAAATATCCACTTATGTACCACCTCTGAGTTGGTCCTACTATCCCTGCTACAGATAGATAATTCTTATGGAGACATAAACAAACAAATTCCTAACTTCTACCAACCAAGAAGCTAGTAATATCAGAGTAAGCTCTAAAACTCTTAATGTACAGTCTGATGACAACAGAAAATAAAACATGTTACCATGGATACATGCTAATTAGCTGGATTTTAAGTTTTCCTACTACTAAAGGAAAGAGAGAAGAAGGAAGCAGGAGGATGCAGGGCTGTGGACATGCTCATTAGTCTGTGTGTCAGTTGCTCTTCTGTCACTGTGATAAAACACCGTGACCAAGACAACTTCTAGAAGAAAGCATTTGTTTTAGACTTACAGTTACAGAGAGTGAGAGTCCAGTGGTGGGAGAGGCCATGCACATGAGGCACTGGATGACAGTGGATCTTTAGTGTTGTCTTGATAAGGGCCTTTGTCAGTATGGATTCTGACTTTGAGATGATGGCAGGTTCAAATAAATGTCCTCAACTCTAGCATATTTGTTCCTCATGACTTAACCTGAATAAACTAAAAACTTAACAATATCTAGGTGATCTGTGTGCAGAATAACCTTGCAATTTTATATGAAAATATTTTCTACATCAAGATACCTTGAGATAGGACACAGGGCTGATCTGCTTAATAATTTCTTAATCCTCTGAGAGTTTCTATAGCTCCTGTTAGGATGGGGTTTTTTGTTCCAAGATTATTCAAACAATACTCCTGGTGACAACACATTGAACCTGGCCACAATCAGCGTCAGAGTCCAGCTATACAATTAATTCTAGCTGGACCTGGAGTCTAGAAGCTGCTCTCTCATTTACCCTCTTACTACTTGGGGATTTAAGTAGCCCCATAACTAAAGGCACAAAGCCCCCTTTGTAAGTTCTCAGTGTCATTGACAAAATAAAGTTTTAAAGACTCAGAAGGGGATTTGAGGACAACTTGGTGATGAGAGTGACAATGTCCTCAAAGGGAAAAGAGATGGGAAATGGGAGGCCACACTCTTACTCACGTATACATAGAAGGGCACATCCTGGCACATAAGGGTGAGCTCACCAGGAGAAGGTGCAAGTGCCGGAGGGGGAGCTGATGTTCTGGCAAGTGTCACTGAAGAACACGACATTGCCCTCCTGGCAGGGCCACAGGGGTTGTGGGTGTTAACGATGTGTTTCACTCTTTCAGTCCAACCAGACAGAAAGAGTCTCATGCCAAGAGTTTCATGCCAAGCTTAAAGAGATTAAACCTTGTGAGTCTTCCTGTGAAGCTCTTTGGAGCCCAGAATGCAGTGAATATCTGAGATGGGAAATGATAATGACCAGATGTGCTTCCTGCCTTCAGCTTACCTTTAAGCTTTCTGGCCTGAAAGACTCAATCAACACTAACATCAAATACGATCAATTCGCCTTCAGCTTTCTTAGTTTGGGGCCAGAAAGGCAGAGCTAGCTGGGTCTCCTGTTACCCTTTACTCTTTGGCTTTGTGGCCAGAGAGAAGCCCATGACTTTGGCTCCTTTTTGGCTTTGCTGTTAGTCACCATCAGCCATTGGTCTTTAGCCCCGAGAGGCCAGTGCTGATTTATTTTGTATCTGGGTATAGAAAGGCCAATGCTTGACAAAGCTTGGCAATTTTTCATTACAAGCATTACAAGGCTCAAAACCTTATTTTTTTCTTTTCTTCCTTCCTTCCTTCCTTTCTTCCTTCCTTTCTTTCTTTCTTTCTGTTTGTTTTTTTGTTTTTCTAGACAGGGTTTCTCTGTGTAGTCCTGGCTGTCCTGGAACTCACTCTGTAGACCAGGCTGGCCTCGAACTCAGAAATCCGCCTGCCTCTGCTTCCCAAGTGCTGGGATTAAAGGCATGTGCCACCACCGCCCAGCTTTATTTCATATTTTTTAAACTTCCCATGTAGCAGAGTATTGCAGACTCCAGTCATACTAACTACTTCAGAGGAAACTAATATCTACGTGTCTTAATGACGCAGGGATGTAGACAGTGCCAGAGAGCTCTCTGTTCTCTCTTGCTGTTTAGCATTCCTTGTCAAGCTTCAGAGTATCACGTTGAAAGGTGTTCGTTCAAAAGGTGTCTGTGCTTTAGCACTGTGGTTTGAGTGGGAAATGTCCCTCATACGCTCATAGGTTTCAGTAAATGTCTTAAGGTGGTGCCTCTGTAACCTTTAGAAGGTGGATCCTCACTGGGGAGCTGCCCCAAAAGGTTGGAACCCAGACTTGACTTGCTATTCTTTCTCCCCTTCCTAGGAGAGGGAGTTGAGAGTTGTTTCCTGAAAGTTGCGACAAAAGGCTTTGTGCTATACTTTCTTCCCCATTAGGGTCTTTATTTCTTAAAGCCTTATGCTAAAATAAATCCATCTTTTATTAAATTGCTTCTTGTCAGCCATGTATCAACAACATCACAATACGACACCAACACAGTGCTTTGAAGTAAATAAAAGCCACTGGAAAGGCTTAGAAGTTGAGGCCTTTTTTGAGCATCTTCAGCCATTCTTTCTCATGCTAACCTTTCTCCTTCATATTGAGCCATTGATACTAGGACTCTTGGTTGCTTACTTTTCTTGCTGCTGTACCCAAATGCCTAATAAGAAGCAGGGTCATGGACTGGAGCATACATGTTTTGTCTAACTTTTCTAGATGACAATCTGTTCTTTAGTGAACGTAAGTGTCTTTTTTTTTTTTTTTGTGGGGACGTGTGTTAATTTTTAAATTTTCCTTTAAAAGGCTTTTGTTTCATTAAACAAATCTGTTATACTTCTTTGGCCTGTATGCTTTTGTTATAGGTGTCTTAACAATGAAACCATGCCAGTGGGTGGACGAATGTCACCCTGAGCAGGTAGCTTGAGCAGTGGCAGTCCTAACAAGCTATGTGCGGTTGTCTCATCTGCCTTGGCATGGGACAATTCACCCTTTGAGCAGCACCTCTAACAGACAACCAGATAAAACACACGGAGGAAGAAAAAGTGCTTGGTTGCTTACTTGCCCTGTACCCTCACTGCTGAGTTTATTGCTCTTGTTGCAGCAGCTGCTAATTCCAACACTGACTTAGAAACAGCTTCTTTGGGCTTCCAATGTAGACAAGAGACTAATAACTCTCTAGGAATTCTTCAGTGCCAGCTTGGACAGCTGAGCCTTCCAGCCTCAAGCATTGAAGTTTTCCCTTGTTCTTAGCATCTCAGGTGTTATGCATCCATTATTGAACCACTCCAATCATATCATGTAATAGTATCCAGTCTAATAAATCCTCTTGCTATATATATGTACACACACACACACACACACACACACACTCACACGCACACATTCTGTCTATTCTGTTCTTCCTGAGGGCCTTAGATAATACAAGCTCCCTTTATAAAGACGTGTAGGAACATTTTTTTCCCTCCTTCTTAAGCAAAGATGGTAGAGGGGAGGTAGGTGGGCATGTTTGTCCTGTAGCCTTTGTTGTTTGCTCTCCTTTTAAGGGATAATGTGCACAGTTATATTACATCCACATTTGGCATCATATTTAGGATATTGTCCTTTTTGGCTTCTGATCCTGTCTCTTCATGGAGTGTAAAGGGAGGTAGTCACAGACTCACTGGATCACTTTGGTTTGTCACTAGCACAGAAGAGATGTGATAGGGATATATTATTCTCAGGTTTTTAGCTAAATCAACTCCCAGGAAGCTATTTTAATTTTAAAAAAATCTAAAAAAGAAAAACAAACAAACAAAAACAAAAAAGAAAAAAAAACGAAACAAAATAAAACATTGCTAGGTGATAGTGATACACGCCTTTTATCCCTGTACTTTGGAGGCAGAGGTAGGCAGTTCCACAAGTTCAAGGACAGCCTGGTTTACAGAAAGAGTAAAAGGTCAGCCAAGGGTACACAAAATGTAACCTTGTCTCAAAAAAAAAAAAAAAAAAAAAAAGTCACTGAGAAATAGGTGATGGCTGAGCTACTGGCTATCCTGAAGCAGAAGGACAAACAAACTAACAAACAAAAACAACAAAACAAACAAAAAAACCTTAAATCTTGCACTTCTAGGAATTACCCAGAAGAGTCAAGGCTATTTTGCATAAGCAGTAGTGAAAAGAACAAATTTGGCTAGGGATGGGAACTGGGAGTCTACAGAATGAAACAGAAAAGACCTTTTCAGACTTTAAAGACTGCAGAGTGCTGGTCTGCATGTTTGTGTTATAATAAGAGAACTTACATGTTGCATGAAATATAATAAAAAGCATCACACACTACCACTGGCATGGCCCCAGCAGACAGGCTGGCCTGTTCTCAGCCCAACAGACTCTCTGATTCAGCTCTGAAAAACACTCTGCTCCCATACCTTTCTCTGGAATTCAGTTGAGTCGCCGAGTGAAGAAAAACACCATACAATCTTAGTTTAGAATCAACAGGTAACACAATCACTAGCATCCTAATTTTGTAAGCTGTTCTATGTTAAATCCTGCATTTAAACCAAAGATTATCCTGAGTGAGGCAACCCAGACTCAGAAAGATAGACATGGTCCATATGCACTTATAAATCATAAACTACAGGATAATCATGCTCCAGACCCAAAAAAGCTAAGTCACAAAAAGGGCCCAAAGGGGATGCTTGAATATCACTGAGAAGGGGAAATCGATTAGACGTGGAGGGTGAATGGACGGGCTGGACTCAGTAGGAAAGGGGGCATCTATGGGAGCAGGAGGGATGAAGTATGGGGAGGATGGAAAGAGCTCTCTGGAAGAAACAACTGGATTGGGGAGGGGGAGATGTCTCTGGGATAAGTTAGAAACCTAGGACAATAGAAACTCCCAGGAATCTATGAGAGTGACCCTAGCTAATACTCCTAACAATGGGGATATAGAGACTGAAAGACTCACCTCTGTCATGGTAAATCTCCAACCCAAATAAGCCTGTGCAATGAAAACACGACTCAATTAATATGAATACAAGCTATGTGCCTGGATTGGGTAGATCTACCTCTACACTACTCTACTCCCCACCTATGAAATTCCTTATAATTTGTGGTTTCTCTAGGCCATGTGCTTCCCCTCCATTGTCCTTCCACCCTCTCTTCCCCTCCTTCCTCTCCTCTCTCTCCTTGTTTCTCTCTCCTCCTTTCTCTCCCTCTTTCTCTAATAAAACTTTTTGCTCCACCTTTCCCTTCCTCTGCCCAATCACCAGCTCTAGCCTTTATTTTACAAGTCAAGATGGAGAAGGTTCACACGAAGTCACCTGAGTACATGATTCACTCCTCATCTGAGGCAGCCCATCTTGGGGAAGTAGAATTAGTTAGTATCAAAATACAAACAGTACCAGGGCAATCCACAATACACCTCCTATAACCAGGCAAGACTTCCAATGGAGAGATTAGGACACCAAGCCAGTCACAAAACCTTAGACACACAATTTGTCCTGCTTACAAGATGTACAGGGATAAAAGATGGAGCAGAATTTAAAGGAAGGGCCAATCAGTAACGTGGCCACACTAATAATGATATTCTGCTAATACTTTCAGACAGGAGCCTAACATACCTGTCATAGAGAGGCTTCACCCAACAGCTGATGGAAACTGATACAGAGACCCACTGCCATACCTTAAGTGGAGTTTGGGGAATCCTGTGGATGAGGTGGAGAAAGAATTGAAGGAGCCAGAGGGATCAAGGACACCATAAGAAAACCTTCAGAACCAACTATCCTGGGCCTATAGAGTCATAGAGACTGAACTGCCAACCAGAGAGCAGGCATGGGATGGTTCTAGGACCTCTGCATATATGTAACAGTTGTGTAGCTGAGTCTTCATGGGGGCTCCTAAAGCAGGAGCAGGGGCTGTCTCTGATGCTGTTGCCTGCCTTTGGATCACTTTCTCCTATCTGGGCTGCATTTTCTAGACTGGAAGAAGTTGTAATTAGTCTTACTGCAACTTGTTATGTCAAGACTGCTTGATATCCATGGGAGGCCTCCCCTTTTCTGAGGAGAAGGGGAGGGATGAATAGATGTGGGGGATAGGAGGTAACAGGATGGGACTAGGAGAAGAGGAGGAAGGGGAAGCTGGGATTGGAATGTAAATTAAATAAATAACACTAGAAAATGTGTAGAAACTTAACAGTCCTCAGTTATCCCTTGAGCTCCTTGTTTGTGTACACTTACTGTCCCGAGCATGCTCTATTGTGTTCCCTTCTTTCTCACCTTCTTTCTCAGGTCAGGTGTGAACTGCTATCTTGGTTGCTCTACTTGTAACACTGGAGACATTTGCCTCTAAGCTTCCAGGCTTCATCAGTTGCAGACAAAAGTAATCTTTATGCATCAATGAAACTATATTACTTATTACTTTCTTTAATTTTTACTTTATTATTTTACAATGTAAGTATGAGTAGGCAAAAGACTTGTCTTAGAATAGTGACTGACATGACCTCTCCCCCCCTCCAATCTATGCATGTGTTAGCTTAAAAAAACCAGGAGATGGGAGGAGGCTAAGACTAAAACACACGAAAAAGGCGATTAATGTTTTAGGAGATAGAAATGCTAATTACCCTGATGTGTTCATTACACCATGTGTGATTGTGTCAAATTACCACATTGTACTCCCTATGTCTGCATAATTAATAAGTCAATACTGTGTTTCTTGATAAATACACTGAGAATTAATAAGTCAATACTGTATTCTTGATAAATACATATTGAAGTTTAGGAAATGGCACTGGTAGTTTTGATGTGTCAGGGAAGTAGGGAGTCCAGATCGAAATGAATTGCATCGGACAGTTTGAACATCTGCATCAGTTTCCATCAGCTGCTGGGTGAAGCTTCTGTGTGACAGGTATTCTAGGCTCCTTACCACTTAGCCACCTCCTAAGTCCTAGTGGTCCAGATATATATACTTTAGGTCTTCGTATTGGTGACTGCTCTCAAAAGAGAATAATAATAACAAATCTAATTCTTCCAAGTGTAGCTATTAGGTTGATTCTGGAAAAATTGTACAATGATTTGATTTTTGAGTCTCCCTGTGTAAAAGTAAGGCATGTACACTGATGTTAGTTGTGTGTTTGAAGTCATGGCAGGGCAGACCAACTTGACACATGAACGTACAAGTGATGGTGATCTCTTCCCAGTAACCACTCTGTGCTTCAGGTTGTCAGTCATCACAGAAATCCATTCCACAGCCTTGCGTTGTACTTCCTAACAACAAATGTCACTCACAAGCGGCAGTCTAAATTTAAATTTAAATACAATAAACTTGGTGCTTTAACTGAGCTAGTCACATTTCCTGCTGACATTAGCCACACACATATTTCCACTTCTATGTTACATAGCAGAGACAGGAGATACTGCACTAGCATAGAGAGTTCTAGTGTAAGTAAGCCTTGGTGACTGTGGACAGCATTATGCATGGGGCTTAGTGCAATGAGTTCTAGAATTCTAAGAAATGTGAACACTAAAGCTGCTAGAATGCAGCTGTCAATATTTATTTTCTTTCCTCCCTGTCACATATTTGTGTGTGTGGTGTGCATGTAAGTGTGTTCAGGTGTCTGTGTAGAGACCAAGGAGGACATAAGTTGTCCTCTTCTGTCTCTCTGTCTCTTACTTCCTTATGGCAGAATCTCCCATTAAAGCTGCAGCTCACTCTTTTGTTTGTTTTTGACCAGTCCAACATCTAGCAAGCCTAGGTGAAACAGCACTAAAATTACAGGGGCATGATTATGCCCAACCTACAGAGTGGTACCCTTATTACTTAGCCACCTCCTAAGTCCTAGTTCATATATTAAAGAGTTAAATTAGTCATTAGTTTTCAACTGATGAGATGAACAGACATATTCCCAAGTGCTTTAGAGAATTTATGACAGAAATAATGGTGGATCACTAGAGATTCATGCAAGATCATTTTATCTGAAGATTATAAAAGTTTGAAGAGAGATCCAGAGACCCAATTATAAGTATTTTCCAGGATTGAGGACACATTTTTGTGTCTTGTATACCTATGTAAGTTATGTGAGTTATCTTTCAGGAGTTATGTTTTTGTTTCTGTCCATTTACCTGTAAGCAAAATGAGGAACAGTTAACCTTTCCTGCCTGAGAAAAAGCAACTGCCTCTTTCAGCACTGGGCTAGATGCTTTCAGTACTGAAGATGCTCCCTGGGAGAGGGTGGGAATATTCTCCACAGAGAGCTTGCAAGGCAGTTTCTTTGCAGACAGAAAACTTGAGCTTGCAAATTACTGTTAACTTGCCTGAGCTTATCTCTGGTGGAGTCTCAGTTTCTTTTCCTATTGCTGTAATTTGTACCCTAACAAAAGAACTTAAAAGTGAAAGGCTTTGTTCTAGCTCATAGCTCCAGGCTCTGTCCACTATGGCAGGGCAATAAGGTCAACAGGATCTTGAAGCAGCTGCTTACATTGTGTTTATTTTCAGAAGGTAGCCTATGAATGCATGCATGCCAGTGCTCAGCTTGCTTTCTCTACTCTTATCCATGTTAGGGCTGTCCCATAGTGGGAAGGTCTTTCCATCTCATTTAATGTAATCACACGCTGATAGGCCTAGAATGACTTTTGACAAGCTGACAATTAATGCTAACCATCAGAGGTGGGAAGTGAATCTAAAATTGGGAAAATCCAAATGAGCAAAGTGAGTTTCTTTTAAATGGGGAACAGGGGTAGAGTGTATGCAATATTTTTAGGGTGCAGACCCTCTTGCTTTTTCTAGCATGAACATTATTTTGATGCATCTTATATCCGTGGGTTGGGCTTGTGCAGCTTTAAGAATTCAAGAATAGTCAGGTTTCCTGCACCATCCCAAGCCTCTCATTATTCAACTCTGAGCTATGGCAGCTGCTCAGAACCGCAGCAATGGTAGTCCACATTCCAGCTGCCTTTACTAACTTCCCCTTTTCTGGATCATGAATTGCCCAGCCAGAAGCCCTGATGCCTCTCCCTGGAGGCCAGAACTCACAGGTACAGCTGAGTTAGAGCAGCAACTGACTCTCTAGTACAGCATCACAGGGACCTGACATCAGCAAACTGACCTCCTGCTTCATACTCTCATGTTCAGCACATGACATACGAAAGAGGGCACCATGGACATCCCAGGACTCAAGGCTGCCTCCTCTTTGAAGCTAGTGTTCCAAATTTGCTATGGTTCAGGTAACCTGACAAGCCTAAAGGCAAGCACCAGCTCTTTTGTGGCTTTTATAGCTCACGGTCTAGTTTCAGACACCAAAGTCATTTAAAGCCGTAAGAAGAATAGTTTTCTCGGAGGCACAGGACTGTCAAAAGTGTCAAAATGAGTTAGATATTATTGGAAAATTTCTTTATAAGGCAGAAGGCTATTTTTTCTCTTAGATTTTGAGTGCAGAACCTTATATGTATATTTTATGAAATGATTTTTCTTTCTGACTTGCCTGTGAAAGATTGCCTTTGAGGCACGGCTCTACAATCGCAGTTTAGCATTACCCCTGTGGCCTGTGCTTGAAAAATTCCTACAGAGCTGTAGTGTGAGAAGACGCTGTATTATTCAACAGCCACTTGTTACAACCGAGGACGTTTTTGTTTGGCAAAAAACAAGGGAGAGAAATAATGAAATGCACAAGTAAGACAATTTATAAGCTCTGTGAGGCTCACTTGGTTAACTGAAACACACTGAATTTAATGTATCGAGATGTTACTGAAGCAATTTGCATGCTATCTTATGAATAGTATTAGCAAAGGAATGATTTAAATTGCTTTAAAACTGAGCTGGCTGAAAGACTATCAACAGGAGACACAATGAACAGCAAATCCATAATCTATGAACTGTATTCAGCCAGCAGAAATGCAGACTCTCAGTCTTGACTGTAAGGAGGAGGTAGTGGATTAAGGGACCTTAGAGGATGGCAGGAAAGAAGGGTGCAGGAGTTAAGCAAAAGTTAAGAAGAATCAATGGAGAGGCTGATTCTTAGCCCTTTCTGCCTATGGTAAACCACCACCACTACCACGACCATCACCACCACCACCACCACCATCACCACCACCACCACTACCACCACCATCACCAACACCATCATCACCACCATCATCACCACCATCACCACCACCACCATCACCATCACCACCACCACCATCACCAACACCATCATCACCACCATCATCACCACCATCATCACCACCATCACCACCACCACCACCATCACCATCACCACCACCACCATCACCATCACCAACACCATCATCACCACCATCATCACCACCATCACCACCACCACCATCACCATCACCACCACCACCATCACCATCACCATCACCACCATCATCACCACCATCACCACCACCACCACCATCATCACCATCACCTGGCCCTAGAGAATGGAATGGCTATTTCACCTACTTTTTTTTTTACATTCAACTGAAGACTTGCATACATTTTATGGACAGTGGTTCTTGATCTTACTTAGGGTTTAAGGTAGGATTGCTACTTCTTTCCTTAGGTAGCCATCCCTAGTTGGGGATTTTCTTAAGAGTTGATGTTAACTGAACTCTGGTTCTCTCTTTGTTTTGATAAACATTTCTGAGTATCTACAATGTGTTAGATTGTAGTAGAACTACATTGTAGTAGAACTAGCTTTATAATCTTTGAGTCCAACTGCTTCTTCCTGCCACACTGCTCCTGTACCTCAGTATAGTCAAAACAGAAGGTATGGTCAGGCTTATTCTTGGCAGGTTTCATGCTCACAGACTCAATCAACACTAAATAAAAACAATATCTAAAAAATTGTATCTATAATCATCATGTACATTGAACATTATTTGTTAACATAGTAACTGTTTATAGTTTCAGCTCCACCATTTACAAGCTCAGAAGTTGTTAAAGATAAATTCTTCAGAGATAATTTTGAAAGTAAAATGAAGTAGAGGTTTCTGGATGTCATGTGATGCAGACTCATGTGGTGTTTTGCTGAGGCACAACCCATGGGAGGACAAGTGATGTTTGGAGAGAGTGTAAATAGGACTCAACAGACAGTGATGGGGCAGTTGCATAGCTAGCTGTGCAATGCTTCCTTGGTCTCTTGTCTTTGCTAATCTTTGCTTCTTCGCTGAGAGAGACACAGCAGGGAACTTCTCCTGGTGTCCCAGCTGGTCCTGGCTATTCCCTGTGACTTTTACCAATTTGGCAGAGGCCTGGCTGTTTCTGCTGGATCATGCCACTTCTCCTGATTCATGTTTGGCATCCTGACACTACTGAACTATACTGCTGGTATCCTGACAACAGATATTGGAATGACCTCAAAGAACTACTTCTAAACAGGTCCCCATCCCCTTGTCCTATTTACTATCTTTCCCCCCCCCCCCACCTTTGGATGGTAGGCTAGAAGAGGGGTCAAAGCATTTGAGAACCTTAATTAAAAGTAGGTTTAAAAAAAATCTAAGTCTACGAGAAAATATAAAAAGCTTTTTCCAGGACCATGGAAACAAGTACAGAGACTCTGTTAACAGAGTCTTGCTGAGTTGAGTCCCTGCCAACTAGAAACCTCTCTGACTTTTATGAAGCCCCATTTGGTGATATCCTTCATGTGGAAGCCTCTATAATTAATTATCTTCCTGGTGGCAGGAGCCAGGCTTCAAATGTTGGTAAAAAGGATACAGCAGCCTTGGCTTCCTCATGGCTCCCTCTCTTGAGTGTCCATTCCTTGATGGTCCCCAACAACATAAATCCAGGGTTCATGAGTTCTCCCTCCTCTACCTGAGCACCGAACAGCAGTGGGCCCTCATTTAAACACTAATGTGCAGATGCAGCTTTGTGTTTGGGTGGAGGTATCACACAGGAAGGTGGAGAACTGTACAGTGATTCAAGCCAGATCAGGGGCCCTGGTCGCTCTTCAGAGAGCATGAAGATCACTAGCTTTACAGTCCAGCTCTCAGTGAGAACCTGAAGTCTAATGGGCCTACACTCTTGGAAGCTTGAGGAATTCAGCAGAGGACATTCAGAGATAGGGGTCACAATGCCTTTCCTTCCCTTTGGACTCATGGTAAACATGGCCATGTTTCCCATAGGGCTAGCTATGATGCCACTCCAGGACTGGACTCTGACATAAAGGATTTTATCAGCTTTGATAAATCTGAGAATATAGGTTTGTTTAAAACTAATTATCTAATTTCATTAATAACTTATGCCTGAATATGCATCCAAATAACAGTTGGTACTTGTAGTACACAACTGGTTGTGGCTAATGCCCATGGAACTCTAATACAGAGGTTCTCAACCTGTGGGTTATACCCACTTTGGGGGCCACACATCAGATATCCTACATATCAAATATTTACATTATGTTTCATAATAGTAGCAAAATTATACATATGAAGTAGATAGGACAAGAGGGCCACATATCAGATATCCTATACATTAGATATTTATATTAATGATTCATAACAGTAGCAAAATTACAAAATTACATGGTAGCAATGACAATTTTATGGTTGGGGGTTACCACAACATGAGTCACAGCACTAGGAAAGTTGATAATCAGGGCCCTAATAGAAGATTTAATTCACAGACAGGATATTGCAAATATGGCCAGTTGGCCATTGGGCCGATGGGACACTAACATAGCAAAGATGTTACCACATTATTTCTTAAGAACCATTGGCTCGAATAGTATGGAAAAGCAAAAGAGTGTTTTATTCTGCAGAAGTTCCAACATGCTAGAGTCTACCATTTACCAAAGTGGAGATGCCCAAGTGAGCTCACAGGTCCAATTTAAATCACATTAGGGGAATTCCAGGGAGGAGTAGGTGACCTTTATCATACCCCCTTGGTTGGCTCTATATCTAGGAACATTCCAGAACCATTGCTGGGGAGTCATGGTTGACTGGAAACTGTTGCTAGGGAAGCCTGGAAACTTGCTGACCTATTGCCCTTGCCTCAGGCCAGGTGGCAGGCCAGCTTCTAATTGGCTGCCAGAGTCCAGGGGATTTTCTAGTAACTGACTTTCCTGGACTTGCCTAGTTCCTGGAAACAGAGATCTAAACGTAGTCTCCTGAACTGCCAGTTTGAAGCCTGTCTTGGAGTCAGCCTATCTGAGTCCTCTCAGAATACCAGTGCTTTTCTTTTCAAATAGTTGTTACCATCTTGCCCATCTAGTAAGATTAAGCTTTTCTCAAGAAGAGATCTGCCAGAACAGGACTTGTGACCTTGTGCTGCCCCCTGAGCATGTTAGAGACATGTTGTTCATGATGGGCCTAGTCAATCCTGGCAAACAACATTTACATCCTAGCATATAGACTTATCTCTAACAAGCCTGGTTAGCATTCTGTTTTATTTTTAAGGTTATTTTGGGGCCAGTGCTTCTAAGCTATATTCTACTTTGTGTGACTTTTATCTCTTAAGCAAATCTGTTAGTAAATCATATATAACAGCATCATTGTACATCATTGGTGCTTCAATATTCATTTGCTTCCCTTCTCTCTAATCCATTTGTCGTAAGGGTCTGAAAATCACTGAAGGAAGACCCCAGATTCAGATAGCATGCAGAAATATCCAGCATGGGAGGTAGGGGGTATTCTCCAAAATGGCAACCCCAGACAAAGGCATGCAAGGCCTTCTTGTATGGAAGTAGGAGAACTCTCTAGAAAGATTAGGTAATATAAAATTTCATTGGTGGGCGCTAGGGCATCACAGCGTGATCAGTGGTCTACATTCCTATGTCATGAACATTCAATCATGTGTGGTCAGTGGTCTGCATTCCTATGTCACAAACGTTCAACCATGTGATGAAATAGGGCTGCCCTGCACAGATAGCCCATTCTGAGATAGTTCCATATCTTTGTGGTTATCCTCAGGCTGTTCTTTGGGAGAGGGTTTTATGATCTTGTTCTGTATTTTATGCTCTGTTCTTAGAGCTGGTGTCTTATGACCTAGTTTCTGGGACTTATGGTCTATTCATGAAGTTGGTGCCTTACAGCCTTTTTTGAAATCAGGCCTGGTCCTCAAAATGGAGACAAATGGGGTCCTTAAATGGAGACAAATGGGGTTTATATTGTCCTTTCACTGTGAACATATAATATGCTCCTGAGAACTCACCTTCCCAATTGTCTTTGAAATTCACTTTTAGAATCAATGATGTTATGGGGAACCTGAAAAGAAAATCTGAACTGCCTAATTAAGTCAAATGGAGTTTTTATTTATTACTGCCAGTGGGCTGTCCCAAGCAGAGTATAGGAAAGCATCCTTGACTTCTATTTTGTTGGAATTTTTAAAGACAAGGATTGTGATTCTGACATACACAGAAAGTCAGCTCAGGACATCGGCAGCAAGCAAGCATTGTTTACAGTTGTTTATGGAAGTGGAGAGATAACAGTTAAGAGATCAGGTTAACACTTTTAGGTCAGGGTTACATTATAAGAGTGTATGGCCAGTAGAGAACAGTTTATCATAGGAATTTATGGCTGGTCTAAGTGACTAGAAACCAGGTTTTGCCCAAGATAGTTTTAATTTTAGCAATTAAAGTATTCTTAAAAATGCTTTCGTGAGATGACATTGAAGAGGTAAGCTCAGGGCCTTTGAAAAATTCCACCAGGCCTCCTGCTCTCCTGGAAGAGAGAGGTCATGGAGCACATAGGCACCCTTCCCCTCCAGAAAAGAAAGGCTGATTACATTCCTCAGGAAAACCATAGGGAGGACTGATAGTTGGCCACCTGCAGATAAAGGAAGCCCAGAGCATATAGACACTTTCCTCAGGATGGATGACTGTTGGCCCCCACAGATAAGGGAAGCCCTTGCTACCTCATTCCCTAAGGACCAATCAGTTTAAAAATCACACTGTTCTGCTGTAGAGTGAAAAATTATAAAAATAATTTTATAAAATATATACAGGCTTTTCTTTAAAGAGCATAGAAAATTTTCTCTGAAGCAAGCTAAAAATGTGGATTGGATGGTTTCAAAAACTGGAAGAGAGGAATGCAAGTCATATAGGTGGGGCTGAGAAACTAGTAACCATGATAACAGGGCAACAACTGAGAAATAATTAAGCAAGTGACAGGGCAGCAACTGAGAAATAGTTGAGCAAGTGACATGGCAAGACCACATTTTTGAGAGGAATGGGTATGCAGAGTGTTTTTCACATGACCCTGAATCATTTAGGTTGGGTTCCTCTGGAATGTTCCGCTATTTTTATGTTATATATCCTTGACAACCCCTTACCCGCCTCCCCCCTCCCCTGGTTTGTTGTTTTTCCCTTTAAGAAGCCCCTCAGCTTGCTGGTCTTTTGTCAAATTCAGCTCCTGCGTGAGCAAGCAATTTGACCGTTGGCTGGACAACTCTCCCTAATAAACCTCTGCTGATTGCATCCAGGTACGGTGTCTTGCGATTTTTGGGTGGTCGTGACTTCCTGAGACTTAAGTAAGGGTCTCCCCAGTTTGGGGGTCTTTACTGCCAATCACCTTGTTCCTAATGACTGTTGCTCTATTCTATCCCTGAAAACTGAATAAAAGCTGGCCAAATGGGCTTCCTGGGGTTGTCGCCTCTCCTTTGGATGCAGCCCTAGCACACTGGAACAATAAATTCCTCTTGCTTTTGCATTGATCTCCAGTTCCATGTGGTTCACTGGGCAGGGGCAGGAGTGTCCCCAGTAGCTAAGGCTCATCAGAGTCTTACAACATAACTATAGTTCAGTAGCCCACTCCAATGAGACAAAGGACTTGGAAACCATTGCCCCAAAGTGGGTTTCATGGCTATTGATTATTTGGGACTCCATATCCCCAAACTACTGTTCACCTTAAGAGAAAAGCTTCTGCTACTTTCAAGCACCCCCAAGTCTCCCTGTATAAAAGTGAGCTCAAGAGACTTTCAGAAATGCATGTCTCCAGCTCAGGGCAGATGCAGAATCTGTAGGCCAAAGTGAAATGAGCAAAGCTGTAGCCCAGTGGATTGTGGCATCTGTCCTTGTCCTGACCTTCTGAAGAACTAAATATTCTGAAGTCTGAATACTAAAGTTGCCAGAGCATAGTGACTGGTTTCTTTTATTAATTCAGTGAAACTAATCAGGCACTAACAGCTAACAGCTCTCCTTCTACACCCAGCAGGGAATTTGCTGATCCCAGCAGACACAATGGCCATAAATTTGCACTTGAATAATAAAAGGATGTGGAAATTCTAGAATTTTTAAACCAGCCCTCCAAGGGAACAACCACAGGAGGCCTAATTGTCTGCAGGTTTTTTTCTTCCTGCTGATTAAGGCCTGGGAACTAATTTCAACTGCTGATTAAAATGGTCATTTTCTTCCTTGTATTTGGGTGTTAATGACAACATTCTTAGAATTCCACAAAGTCCATGGAATGTTAAAAGTGATGGTTCTTCATTGCCAGGACCCTTCAGTTCCTCACTGAGAGCACAAAACAAATAATTTTGTTTTGGGAAGAGAGGATTCCCAGAGTGTGTTAACTAAGATGCTCTGTTAGGTGGGTCAGGCTGTTTTTTACTCTAAAAGAGTTATTAGTACTTTACTCACATGAACTTGTTGGGAGCTGACTTTTAGTAGAAAGCAGCTATCAGCTTTGCAGCCATCTCAAGCCATATACCCTGATGTGAGACTTGTTTTTCAACAGCCTACAACAGCTGAAACACACTCTGATATCCCGCATATTTTGTTTTGCTGCTTACTGCCCCCAGCTGCAAGGCGCAAGTGGTATCCATGCCTGCAAGGCACGCGGTGCTATCCACGCTATAGACACCCGTAAGGCTTATGTCATATCCACACCTGCAAGGCACATGATATCCACATGCCTACAAGGCACGTGGCAAAAGCCTATAAATACCCCAGATTTCCCTTCAATAGAGAGAATACAGGAGACAATGAGAAGGAGACAAGAGAGAATACAGGAGACAATGAGAGAGACAATACAGGAGAGAGACTCAATAAACGAGACTTGATCAGAACCTCTGTCTTGTCTCCATTCTTTGTGTCTCCTCCCCTTTATCCTTTCTCTCTCTCTCTCTCTCTCTCTCTCTCTCTCTCTCTCTAGACCCTGACCTGCAGACCGGAGTGGCAGTTTGGGCTGGGAAACAGTGGCCGCCAAGCGTGGAGTGGAGAGGGCCGCAACATGAACTAATATCTGACCAATGAAATTTATGGAAAGAAAGAGTTACTGTAGCCTAAGACTCAAAGAGATAGAGTCATCATGGTAGCTAATGCATTGCAGTCGTGGTGAGACCAAGAGATAAATCCAGGCTGGCAGCTCAGCACAGGGCCCAGAGAGCAAGAACACCAGGAATGCCCATGGTTCCCAGGTGAGGAACACCAGATGGGCTACTTCTCCTTCATCCTAAATAAGTACCCATGTCCAAGGCTATAAGCTGTGTGAGGATACTTAACCTTCTGATGGATAGCTTTGGAACTGAATTTCTGAATTTTTCTGGTGGAACATTTTATATCTATTTCCTAATTTGATCCCACTTCCTAATTAATGTTTAAGTTATGTTTTTCAGTGTAAACTAATGCTACAGTGGCCTTGTTGGAGGCTCAATAAGGGGAAGATATTTCCTCCTGGTTAAAAGATTAGACTCTACCCCTGGCTTTGGATGGATGAAGAGTTCAACTCAGGAACTTTGGAAAGGTCATGTGACACTTGCCCCTCTGGAATGGAGAGGTTAATTAACATTCCTCAGACTAGGGGAGGGGGAAAACCATCCTGTGGGTGAGGACACATTCCACAGGATGGACTGTTGGCCAGCCACAGACAAGGGAAATCCTTGCCACCTCATTCCCCAAAGACCAATCAGTTTAAAAGACATACTGTTCTGCCAATCCTATTGCACCTGGATGCTATTTCTCTATGCTACCCCTGGAAACTATAAAGGTCTGCAAACAAGCTGCCTGGGGTCACCTCTCCTTTTGGATGCAGGATGACCCCAGCATGCTGGAACAATAAAATTCCTCTTGCTTTTGCATCAATCCCCGACTCTGTATTGTTCACTCAGGGGGACCTTGGTAAGCTAAGGGTCATCAGAGTCTTACATGGAGTCTTAACTTTCCAAGCTACCTAAAATGTAAGAGTTGACAGGGCAAGACAGTGCAGGGGTTTCTCCATCGTGCATTCTTACTGGGGTCATTTCAGGTTTAACTAGAATTTGAGCACTATGAGAGTTTGAGAATCACTGGAAGAAGATCCCAGACTCCAATAGTATGTAAAGCAAAGATTCTGTAGAAACAATCAGCATTTGGGGGTCAACCATCCAAGCAAAATGGTCATGGGGGTGGGAGCAGTAGGCAGGCCCTATTTAAATACAGTTAGGTGTTTTCCAGTTGCAATTAGGTCACCTTCATCAGGGTTGTTTGAGCTTATGGCATGGGATATTTGTTGCAGTAAATCTCCAACCCGAATAGGACCAGTCAAAGAAAACATAACTCAATAATTATGAACACAAACTGCAAGCCTAGTTTGAGCAGATTTACCACTACACTACTCTATTGCCCATCTATGAGATCCCTCATAATTTACAGTTTTTCCAGGCCACACCCTTCTCTTCCATCATCTTTCTGAAGACCCCCAAACTCGGGAGACCCTTACTCAAGTCTTGGGAAATCATGGCCACCCGAAAATCATAAGACACCGTACCTGGATGCAATCAGCAGAGGTTTTTTAGGGAGAGTTGGCTAGCCAATGGTCAAATCGCTTGCCCATGCAGGAGCTAAATTTGACAAAGACTTGCTGGCTGAGGGGCTTTTTAAAGGGGAAAACCACAAACAAGGGGAGTGAGGAGGGGGTGAAGGGTTGCTAAGGAAATGTAACATAAAAATAGCGGAGAATTCCAGAGGAACCCAACCTAAGTGAATCAGGGTAATGTGGAAAACACTCTGTATACTCATTCTTCTCAAAATGTGATCTTGCCCTGTCACTTGCTCAACTATTTCTCAGTTGTTGTCCTGTCATCCTGGTTACTAGTTTCTCAGCCCCACCTAGATGATTTGCATTTTTCTCTGTGGTCAGGAATATGTCTTCCTGCTTTGGGCCTTCCCCACCCACAGGTGGGTTCTCTTCCCTGAGGCTTGAGGAATGTTAATCCTGCAAGTGTCCTCTGACTCAGGGATAATGTACTCCTCCTGGAATGTATCTCAGGGCAGTGAAGGCCTGAAATCTTACATTCAGTTCCATTTTCTTGGAACTACTGAACCTGCATTCTTTTGCTCAGGTCTAGGGGGTCATAAAAACTTTCTATATTTTTCATGTCCTTTAAAGAAAAGTTTAAAGAAAAACCTGTTTTTATAATTTTTCACTCTACATTTCCACCTCCTTCTTCTCCGGTTGTCCTCCCATCACTTACTCTCTGTCCCAAACCTTTATATCTCCACCTCCTCTTCTACTGCCCAATAACTGGCTCTAGCCTTTATTTTACAAATTAAGGTGGGCAGAAGGTTCACAAGAAGTCACCTGTGTACTGATTCATTCCTCATCTGCAGCCCCTCCCAGGAAAGTGGAATTAGCATCAAAATACAAGACCAGGGCTATCCACAACAGATATTTGTACACTTCTGATTGGTTCATGACTCAAGGAGGAGAGGGTTACCTTATAGGAACTTTTTTATATATGTTGCAAACCCCTGGCCAGATGTTGGGGCAGTTGTTGATTGGCTGCTCTTATTCTGCATGTTTTCAGAAAAGCATGGGCTGTCCTTCTGGGAAATTAAAGCTTAAGGCCTAACATGGCTACCTGTTCTAAAATGGAGTAAATTAGGTCCTCTCAATCACCTTAATGGAGAATCTCAGAGAACATTACCCAACTCTATTCTAGGAACCTGAGGTCAAATGGAGCAGCTAACTTTGTTAACCCTCAAGAGTTAAGGAGAAAGACCATCGACACAAATCATAATGGCTAAATTGATTAAAATAAGCAATTGATTAAGCAACCTTTTCTATTCATGTACTTGGGCTGCTTCTTTCAAATGTAAGAAATAAGAAGTCAGTATTGCACATGGGCACAATAAGAATTTTTATAGCTCAGGGGTGGGAAGTTTTCAAATGGAGAATTTGACAGGCAAATACATAAGGGTTACAGAAGCAGGACAAAACAAGTTGGCCATACAACCTCTTGTGAAACCAAGAATGTTGAGGGCCAGCTGACTCCATTTTTAATTCTTTTTCCCAATTAAACATAACTTGATTTATTTACATATTGTTTCCTATTGGTGTTTCTTTCCAATCATGTCCCAAGCTGAAGGTCAACATGCTGTTTTAGACTTTTTCTTCTATAGGCTGTGATTTACACATTGTAAACTGTTTCCATTGTTTCATATGTTCCTAGACTTGGCTGACCATCAGATGCTTTAATGGTGTGTTCTGGTAAGTGTTTGACTATAATCCCACAACATGAATCTATTCAATGTTCATAAAAATAATGGAAAATTCTGCTTTTGTAATCCCTTGCTTGCTTGTTATACAAAGGCCCTTCTGCTCTTAGCTCAGGCTGCTTCCTTCTCCTACTCTTGAAGAGACTGTAAGCTTGGCTTGAAAAAAAAATATATATGTATATACATATGTATACACACACACACACACACACACACACACACACATATATATATATATATATATATATATATATATATATATCTTGCAAGATATTGGTGTTGAGTTCTGGTTTTTGACATTATAATAAGACATAGCTGCAAAATGGTTTTAATAAGGTAGTCATATCAATGTGGTCATAACAATAGGTGGTCAAAACAAGGTAGTCATTGTTAGCATTTCTTCTAGGCTCTGCTCAACAGGCACCTAGCAACAGTCAGGTACTGGCTTGCTATAAAATGACTGTTTGGCCTTCCTTTCTCTCTCTTTGACCCTGCCTCCCAACTTCTCTCTCTCTCTCTCTCTCTCTCTCTCTCTCTCTCTCTCTCTCTCTCTCTCGCCTCTTTCTCCCTCTCTGTCCTCTTCCCACACCTCCCCTGCCCCATCTTTGTTTCTCCATATGTTCCCAGTTGGCTCTCTCTCTCTCTCTCTCTCTCTCTCTCTCTCTCTCTCTCTCTCCTCTTTGTCCTTCTCTGTACCTTCTCTTTCTCTGCCTCTATTCTCTTCTCAACACCATTTCTCATGCCCCCAAATAAACTTTATTTCATACTAGACCCATCATATGGCTGGTACCTCAGGGATATTGAGGGATGTCTCAGCATGGACCCACTAAGGCACCTCTTGATGCATCATACTGAGTTTTACAAAACATATCAGTCATTTTTATAAGTCAGGCACTCTCTCAACTTGTCTTCTGCAACTCAGTACCAGCAGCTTATGTCATCACCAACTACCACCAGATGTGGCACATTTCCACTGTCCTAAGTGTTACTTATTTTCCTATGTGACTCACATCTTAAAGGTCCCTTTCAACATCATGGCTCTACTCTCTTAATTTGTCTGTCTGTCTGTCTCTCTGTCTCTCTGTCTGTCTGTCTCTATCTCTCTCAGTTCCCCACTTTGAGATGGCCTTTCACTCTCCCTCTCCCAATAAAAGTCTTGAGTGAGATCTGTTGCATGGTGTGATTTCTGTGTGGAATACCTTGGCCTGAACCCACCAGGGTACCTTGTTCCCTAAATTCTAACAGCCATAGCAAGAAAGTAATAATGACAGGTGGTCATAATAAACTTTGGGAACAAAGGCATGGTAGCTGTTTCCTGGTAGAATCTGTACAGAACCATTTGTAATTAAGGTTACAGGTAGGGCATAGCACAGTCCTCAAGAAATAGAGATTTAATCATAAACATCAATGAATCTTCATCTGTACAATAAGGTAGCTTTTCAGCCTAAGATGGAGCAGGCTTAATTATCAGTTTAGCTCTTGTTAAACTGCTTACTTAAATAAAACTTTTGCTGTTTCCAAGAAAAATAACATGATTTTTTTTTCTCAATAAAAACCCCTTTGTGTAATTGTTCAGGGTTTCACTTGGGGCCCAAATGCCTGAGTGTAGTCCTTGGTCAGTTGGCATAAAGGCTTTATGTTGGCTATTGACTGAGTCTAAGTGGTCTTCTCTGGTGGGCTTTCTGAAACAAATCCAGCAAGGCATATCAATTACCTGGCAAAGAGACCAGGTCACAGAAAGGTTGATTTACCTTAAGCCACACTAAAGCAATAGGAACAATAATTATCAATTTAATGGAATAGTATACTTTTCTTTCCCAGAAACCCTCTTTGTATTCACAAGCCATGGTTATGTGGCTTGGTTAAGGTTGGCCCACATTCCAGAGTTAATCCCCAAGGGATAACTTTTCCTTCTCACTATCATTCTTTCAGACAGTGGTCAATGTCTAGGCTCCACCCCACAGTTGCCTGGCAACAGCCAGATGTTCCCGACTCACTATAAAAGGGCCTGCTTGTCCTCTCTTCTGTCTCTCGCCTTTCTGCTCCTGCTCTCCCTCTCTCCCCATTCTCTTTCCCCTTCTCTCAATGTGCTAATGACCAGCCTTAGTCTGCTTCTCTCTCTCTCTCTCTCTCTCTCTCTCTCTCTCTCTCTCTCTCTCTCTGGCTTTCTCTGGCTTTACTCCTTCAACTCACCTCTCCATGCTCTAAATAAACTATTCTGTACAATGCCTTCATATGGTTGTCCCTCGGGGAAGGGATGCCTCAACATGGGCCCGCAGAGGCACTCACTTCCCCCACATTTGACTGCACATCCACCAAACATATTCCTTCTCCCTTATATTTTTACAGAACACAACAATCAAAACTCAGACACTTTGCCCTCCTCATTCTCTCTGACACTCCCCCACCCTTTGCCACAGTGCTTTCTGTCTTCCACTGGCTGCCTACAAACTACTTGATGGCTTGCTTTCTTCCTCTTCTTTACACTCCTCCTTTGAACCCCTGTCAAGATTATGGCTTATTGTTCTCCAGCTTCCTTCCAAGTCTATTCTCAAGTTCTTTTTTTTTTATTAGATATTTTATTTACACTTCAGATGGCATCCCCTATCCCTATTCCCCCCCACCCCCCTTAGAAAACTCCTATCCCATGCCCCCTTTTCCTTTTTGCATTTATACATTTTTAAAAAAATAATGTTAATCATAGGCTTTATAAGTTTGGAATTGTTCAATCAGAGGTGTAACCCACTGACCGACCTAGATATAACAACTATCTTTGACTGGTGGAGATACATGAACATCTGCCTCCCTGTCTCCCCCCTCTTTCTCTCTTTCATCACCTAGCTTCTCCTCTCCTTCTTCTTATCCTCTTCTTACTCCTTTTCTTCCTCTCAGTACTCCTCCTACCTTAGCTCCTCCTACACATCACCCTTCCTGTTAAAATGAAACTTTTCTCTCAAAATACAATTAGAGCATAATTATGCCAATTTGTACCAGTGAGGTACAAGATAGTCCTAATACCCAGTCCATCCTTTTGTTGACTAACCAGCTCCTTTGTCATCTATTCTAACTAAAACATTTAGTTCTGAACCTGGCTTTAGGATGAATGTCAGCTGACGACCATCCACTTAAATCTTTTCTCTTAAGGTCAATAGCTATATGTTTATTTTCAAGTTCTTAATTAAAGAGAGCAAGATCCCCAAGAGAGGATTCACATTTCTTTGATAGCAACAGGAGCATGTAACTGAGAGGATAAAACAATACAAAGCTTCCTCCATCTCATCTTCTTGCTGAGGCTATTTCAGCAACTAGAGTGTGATGTCTTATATAGGGAATCCCATAGTAAACTACCCAACTCGCTTCTAGGTACCCAAGGTCGGGATGTCCTAGCTAATTTTTATTAGATTCTGTTAAGCTTCCGGCTTGTGTAAACCTTCCCTTCCAGATAGCAACTTATCTTAGTCTCTTTCAAAATATTTGTTTACAATAAGTTCCCTCCCCTGAAGCTGCTGAGTGAGATGCCAGAAGTGATTTCTGCCTTTAAAAACCTCATGGTCTGGACATTGAGGGCCACAGCTATATTCCTAAACATTTGTTTATGTTCTCAGGTGGCTGAAGTAAGACTTTCAAACTATACTGAGTAGCCACACTGCCTCAACAATTAGACTTCAGAGACAAGTAAATGCTAATATTTGGCTTGCTTTCTCTTTTTTCCCTTTTGAGTCAGTCTGAAACCCTAGCCCATGGGATGCTACTGCCCACATTCAGGGTTAGTGATTCATTTTCAGTTAATCCTCCTTAGAAATGTCCTCAAAGTCATGATCATAGGCATGTCTTCTAGGTTATTCTAAAGCAAGTTAGGTTGACATTCAAAATTAACCATTGCAGGTAGTAATATAACCAACACTCTAGCATAAGGAGAAGTTTTTCCCAAAACTTCTTTAATAATATTATAAATTAAGAGCCAAGAAGCTTTAAAAACTTTCATGAATCTTTAGAATACAATTTTTAAAAGACTTAAATATTTGAGATTTCTGAGAACCTGCGGCTGAATACCAGTGACTTATTAAACGTTTTGAGTAAAGCACTAGTAGAAACTTCTAAAATTCTCTCTCTCTCTCTCTCTCTCTCAGTATTGTTATATAGCCAAGGTTAAACCAAAGGCTCTCATTTATTTTGAGGTAGGTAAGTATAGGGAATAGGTTAGTAACCTGGACTCTACTTGGTTTAAGCTATTACACATCTCTCTTTTAATAGTGTATTTGCTAGCCTTACGTGTGCACACTATGCACCACCATCCCCTTTAAAACAACGCACCCACCAACCTGTTGACAACATAGGATCTGAACAATGGAGTATATTTCTTCTTCCTTTTATGACCATCCAATTTGAACAATTTTTAAATGTTTTACCAGAACATCTGGGCAGGAATATAGGGAGCTGATCCAGCCTACACTGGTTTGAGGTGCATGTGTAGTAAGGCAAACATGGGTCCAAATGTGAGCACTTATGAAGAATTCCTTATTTACTGATGTATGACTAAACATACTTAGGTATGTATATAGTTAAAATGAGATGCTTTATGAGAAGAAAGATGCACAGCAGAAAAAGTTATTATATAATCTATCAAAACAAAGAGCCGCCTTCAATGACCAAATGCTTCCTTCTCTTGAATACCACAAGAGTAAGTTCAAAACAATCACTGGGATCTTAAATATTTTTATTCTTGTGGCTCACTGCTTTATTACAATGGATTTTTGTTTTTAAAAATATACATTTTATTTTAAATTTTATATATATGTGTAAATCTATGTGTGGAAATGTGCATATCAGTACAGGTACTCACAAATGCCAGAAGAGGATCTCTTGTTGTAGCTGGATAAGAATGCACGCCCATTGCAAGGACCATACCTGCTTCTAGCCACTGAGCCATTACTTCAATTTTTCTTGCCGTGTTTTATGATCTGTTCTATCATTTTGGTGTTAATATTTTCATTGCTACCTTTCAATATGTGTGGGCTTTTATTTCCTTCTTGAATAAAAGACACAGGAAAACACTTGGTCCAAGTTCAGCAGTGTGTTCAGAGATCAAGGAGGAGAATTGAGTTTGGTAATGATGTAAAGCACACACACACACACACACACACACACACACACACACACACACACACATACACACAGTGGATGAAACAACCTCCAACAACTTTACTCCTTCTTTGACAGCTTATATATCCCAGAAACGTCTTTCAAACAATAAGAGAATCACAATGTGGTTACAGTCTATTTTTCATTAAATGAGTGATCACAATGAGTTTACCTAGAAAACTATGTTTGTCAATACCCACACATGTTCACATGCTTATGTATTATGGATGAAAACAAATGTGAAAAATAGATTATTCCCAAGAACCCACATATGTTCGTACTAAGCAACTAGTTACAGATTAATCAAATGAACAAGCAAGGTAATTTACTTAGGCTGTTTCACTTACTGGCAGGCTGCATTTTGTGGTTACAAAGAAAGGATCAATTATTTTATTATTTATCTTAAAAATAATGTACAAAAATCTTAAGAAAATTAGAAATCTAGACTTTAATATAAAAACCAATCAGTCATTTCTGCTTCAAATCCTCAGGGTAAACATCTACTCACTAGCAATTTTATTTGAAATTATATCAGGAATCAGAGGGCAAAATTGAGAACAAGAAATTTATCATCACCTTGATGTCAGACCGGTTTCAGCAAGAAAAGTTTCTAGCACTAGTTGAGCTGCCATTGCTCTTGTTCCATGACCTCAAAACATCCGTAGCTCAACTATTAAAACGGTGCCTTTCTGAGCTTCAAATTGTTCCCTAAGATATTCTACATCAGAACCACTAGCAAAAGCATCTTAACCTAACTTCACTAGTAACCTACATCTCCAAATTCTCTTGAACTGTGGTGGATGTCACTAACAATCTACATCTCTACGTTCTTTTTGAGGGTGGTGGTTTAATCATTAATCTGCTCCAGGAACAATGCTTGAAAAAAACCAATTAATTATTATTAAAAGTGCCAATAATACTATTGGCCAGTAAGGGGCTGGGAAGGCCCTTAGAGCTTTCATACAACTCATAGACTAGGAGAGACATGAAGACTGAAAAAGCAACAAGCACAGCAATGCTTTATAACATAGCAGTCCTTGTGGCTCTGCTTCTATAAGACATGCCCATCATGGTTGTGCTAAATGGTGGGCCGCCTTCCGTGAGTTCTAAAGCCATTTATTGTTCCTCTCGCATAGCTCTTGAAAACATACTTTCATTGTCACTTTTCAATATGTGGAGGCTTTTATTTCATTCTTGAATAAAAGACTAAGAACCTGGAAATACCTGGTCCAATGTTTGACCCATTGGTAACATTTTCTATGCAATTTTTATTTATATTTAACAGCCTAGATGTCTCTAGAAATGTCATTGTTCATCAAATTTGTATTTAAGACTTACTATTAACTAAGAGGAAAGACTATTGGATTCAAAGTCAAATAACTGGAATTCTAATTTTAGTATTGAATATGTTTATTTCTTTATGCAATAAACTTGTGTTACCAGAAATATTTCCTAATTTTTAATGCAACTTAATTTTTCTTGCATAAAACGAGTGAGTTAGATTAGCTGGTATTTTTTTTTTCCTGGTTGAAATACCTTGTAAAATTAAAGATGAGTTCTGTCAGAAAGAGTAGTACCAATAAATTGCATTTACTTTTAAAGAATCAAATGCTGCCTCATATTTAAAGGACTGCTGGCATGAAGGAATATTTATAAAATTCCGTATCAGGAAACACTGAGTTGTGTCCATAGGTGTTATAGTTGACAAGCGACAGGTGTGTGCCTGTGTGTGTGTGTGTGTGTGTGTGTGTATGTATGGGTGGGTGGATGCGTGCACTTATGCATGTGTGGGCATGTACGTATGCCTGTGCATGTGTGTGTGTGTGTTTTCTGTTGTTGAAATCTGGAATATTTTCCAAAGGCCCTTGGTCTATGGTGAACAATACTATTGGGAGCTGGTGGAACCTTAAAAGGTGAGGCCTAATAGGCCACTAAGTGTGACCTGAAGGAGACAGTGGAATGGCAGTTTCTTACTCTTGCTCCTTCATTAGTGTCAATGAACTGAACAGCTTGCTCTTTCATGGTTTCTTACAATCACATGTGACCACAAGCCAAAGCAAGATGGAGCTCTTCATACTTTTATTCCATGGATGACCTCCTCCTCCTCCTCCTCCTCCTCCTCCTCCTCCTCCTCCTCCTCCTCCTCCTCCTCCTTCCTCTCCCCCTTCCCCTTTTTCCTTCTTTTTCCCTTTCTCCTCCTCTGCCTCCTTCCTCCTCCTCCTCCTCCTCCTCCTCCTCCTCCTCTTCCTCCTTCTCTTCCTCCTCCTCCTCCTCCTTCTCCCCCCCCCATCCATTTTAAACTCTTTCACTTGAGCCAGCATTTGCTACACTGGTGCATCATACTAGTGTGGGAATTCTTTTAAGTCATTGGAGTTACTTGTGAGTTATTTTCACCTTCTGCTGTGGGTCTAATGAGAAGTTTATATTCTTTGTTTTTTAAAGGAAATAGAACAATTCTTTGGGCTTCTTCCATTTGAGAGGGATGTTTGGATTTTATAATTTTGTATCAGAGAGTATCAGGAAAAAGATATGAGTTACACAGAAAAACTATGTATTGGAGGAATTCTGTTATTATTTGATTTTGAAGTTAGCTGAAGTTAGGAGTCTTGTGCCCTCCAGAGAGATATTTGAACCTGAGAGTATCTTCTTGTTCTATTTCTCTCCTGACCACATGAAATGAGCTGCTCTACTTTGGCACTTGTTTCCTGCCATGATGAATGACATCATCTAATCGTAAGCATAAACCCTAACAAACATTTCTCCTTTTCAAGTTGAACTCAAGTACTTTGTCATAGCATCAGTAAGGTTCATGATACACTTCCATAAACACCATTTTTCCCCTGGTGTGGGTGACCCTATACCCATCAGTTCTTTTTTCCTCACCCTTGTTCTTAACCCATTCATTAACAGTCTTATTAGTTCACCTCCTAAGTAAGCCAGCTACTTCCAAATCCCTGTTTCAGTGTTTACTTCTAGAAGAATCCAAAATAGGACATGCCCATACAAAGTATTTATAAATTATTTACCCAAACATGATTTTCTCCCTAAGTAACATTATGATGAACATTGTTAAAATAAAATATGTGTTTGTGCATGCCATAAGCGTGCTTTTCAGAAGGGATTCTAATACAATTGAGTGGGTATTTTTGAGGAAGACTTTAAATAACGGTGATAGGTACCTAGGACAGGTTGATTTACCATGGTTTTCTCAAAAAACTAAACTTTACTTTAGAATAGTACCTCTCTCATGCTGGGGAGCCATATACTTTGCAAGAGATAACAAAGCATAGATTGAAAATGTCACTCAAAATATACTTTAATTTGGGCTTCTCAAGAAAGTCTGTTTTAATTTTTAGGTAAAATTTAAAAGTTACACCTATTCTCTTTTCCACTTTACAATAGCGTAAGAAATAGTAACTCAGTATTTGCCATGTATTTAGCACTATTAGTTACCTCAGAAACTCTGATGTGGAAGAAACATTTTAAGTCCTATAGTGGCTATTCTTGGTTGTCAACTTGACTACAAACTGAAATCAACTAAAACCCAAGCATCTAGGTATATATTTGAGGAATTTTTCTTAATTAAATCACTTGAATTTTGAAAATCCACCTATAATATGAGTCATACCATCTGCTGGCAGCCTATAAAGGACATGGAAGAAGAAAATTTTACTCTTTGCATGTTTGCACTCAATTTTACTGGCAAGTTTATTCTTTCATCAGCATTATAACAAGATTCAGGTCTATACAGGAGACCAGCTGAGACATCCAGTCTTGTGTACTGAACAACTATTAGATTCTTGGAATTTCTGTTGGTTGACAGTCGCCGTTAGACTAGCTGGACCACAGCCTGTAAACAACTGTTAAAAACAAATCCCATACATGCATTCATTCATTCTGCCAGTTCTGTTCCTCTAGAGAACCCTGACTAATACGGGTGTTTTGCAGCTGTTTCCATCCTGTTGGGATGGATATAAGTGTTGATCATGTGTGTTGAGTGTTCCATAGAAAGGATGGACATCACAATGGCAACAGGTGTTTGATCTTTGTGTGAGCTAAATAATAAACAGTTAAATTAAATACTTAACAACTAAATACTTAACAACATGCACTTGGCTATCATGTGACATTCTTGTTTACTGTTAAATGAGGAAAACAAAATTACATCCCACCAGTAGTCAAATGACATCATTTCTACTCTTCTAAAAACTTGGTAAAATTGCTCTGCCAATCAAGAGTTACTACTTGTTTTGTTCCAAAATTATAGTTAATGTGTTGATATAATGAAGAATTTTTGCAATGTCAGGCTATATAACCCATTTACTGAGAGATATAAAGGTTTGTGGAAAATCTTAGGACCATATAGCAAAGTTTACCCAATCAATTAATCGAAATAAAAAAAAAACAGTACAAATAGCAATGGTTGATAAAACCAGTTCTAAGAATGCTATAAATTATAATAAATAAATGAGCTAACAATTTATTAACAGTAATGTATTTAATAATAATTTAATAATAAGTGATATCTTTAATAAATAGCTCACTGGTTACATTCATTCCTCAGCTTTGACAAATGAATGGCGATTACGTAGCATGTGAACATAAGAATCAAAATGTCCACAGAAGCTTTGCCACAGTTATAGTTTTTCTGTAAGTCTAAAACTGGTTCCCAGATTTTATTTGTAAAAAATGATAATTTCAATACATTTAAGGATATTATTATAGCTTCTGGGTAGTCTCAAGTGAGATGAAAATACAAAAATGAAAAATTATATATAAATCAAGAGAATTCAAACACATCTAATATATTGCTGTTGTCACAGCACCAGACAGAATTGAAAACTTAAAGTATAAAAACTTTATAAAACAAAGCGGAGCCCTTGCTTGGTCCTTGTGGCTGGGACAGACACCTAGCAGGTCTGCTCCCATGAAGACACCATATCCTGAGACATCGTAGAGGACCCACTGCACTCAGAGCTAACACTCTCCAACTAACCTACACCCCAGAGCTATAACTGAAAACAGGGGGCTCTCAGGACACACCAGGTACCCAAACCCTGCCCATGCAGAATATCACTCCCTTTTACCCCTGGCTTGGTCCTTGTGGCTGGGGCAGTCACCTAGCTGGTCTGCTCCCTTGAAGACACCATATCCTGAGACATCAGAGGAGACACTGCAATCAGAGCAGCTGGAGCTCAGGATCACAGGATCACAGGACCACAGAGACATCTGGACTCTAAGGGGTTCTGACACAAGCAGGATAACTGGAAAGACAGGCTCCAGTCAGAGACAGTGAGTACAGGTAGCATTAGAGTTAACCAGATGGCGAAAGGCAAGAGCAAGAACATAAGCAACAGAAACCATAGTTATTGGAATCATCAGAACTGATAAAGTGGTTTCTAATGGAGGAGTAACTAGAGAGAAGACTGAAGGAGCTGAAAGAGTTTGTGGCCACATGAGGAGAGCAACAATACCAACCAACCATAGCTCCCCAGGGTCTAAACCACCAGCCTGGGAGCACTTAGGGAGGGACCCATGACTCCAGCTGTATATGTAGGGGAGGATGGCCTTGTAGGACGTAGGTGGGAGAGGAGATCCTTGGTCCCATGAAGGCTGAACACCGAGTGAGGGTGGAATTCGAGGGTGGGGAGGTAGGATTCAGGGGGTAGCTGGGGGCCCATCCTCATAGAAGCAGGAGAAGGGTGATGGGATAGGGAGTTATGGATGGGTAGGGGGGGAATGGTGTAAGGGGATAAAATCTGAAATGTAAATATAATATCCAATAAAAATAAAATAAAATAAAATAAAATAAAATAAAATAAAATAAAAATAAAACAAAGAGGATCATTCCATATGGGAAAATAAAATTTCAAGGCTGATAACACAACTTAAAACTCTAGTGTGGTGGTTTGAATAGGTTTGGCCCTCACAGACTCATATGTTTTAATGCTTGATCCATGAAGAGTGGCATTCTTAGGAGGTGTGACCTTGTTGGAGTAGGTGTGTCTTCATTGGAGGAAGTGTGTCATTGTTGGGATGGACTTTGGGGTCTCCTAGTGCTCAAGCTTTACCCCAATATGGAATGAGAGTCTCCGTTTGGCTGCCTTCAGATCAAGATGTAGAACTCGGCTCCTCCAGCACCAAGTCTGTCTACATGCTGCCATGCTTCCCATCATAATGATATTGCACTGAACCTTTGAACTTAAGCAAACCCCAATTAAATGTTTGCCTTTAAAGAGTTGTCATGGTCATGGTGTCTTTTCACAACAATAAAACCCTAACGAAAGCATCTAGGCATTTAAAAAGTGGTTTTAAAATATGTGTAAATAAAACAATGACAGACCTCTAAAGAGCAATTGACATCATAGTGTCAAATTTGATGCCTAATTTTCAGAACTTACATGTCAAACAGATAACAGATATACATTGATGATTATTCAATGCAATAACAAAGTAAACCTAACAAGCAGCTTTTTAGAAATGTTTTACTATTTTTTTAATGTGCATGTATGAGACTAGGTCTGTGTGACTATGTGTGTATAAGCGCAGTGCCTGAAGATCTCAGAAGAAGGAGCTGGATTCCTCTGGAGCCAAAGTTATAGTCAGTTGTGACCATCTTGGTAAGTGCTCTTAACCATTGGGCTACATTGCCAACCCCCAACAATATGATCTTTTGTGAGATTATTTTTATCAATCAGAGAACACATATTAATATTTTAAGATTTTGAAATATTTGGGTTTGTTCTAATTGCCTTTACAGACTTGTAATTTAATTGCCTGATGGTTAAAAATTAATTAATCATTTGAAATTCATTAACCTTCTTTATGGCTTAGGCCAAAGTCAATTTTGCAATTGTCACATGTAAGCTTGCAAAGAACATATAGAATATTTACACCCAGCTTTGAGGGAAATTTCTAGTTAGAAATTTTCAACTAGAAACCACAGATGAATATTAATATACTAACATTCATTTTGTGGAAATAGGGACTGGATATTTCAATGAAAAATGCAGGCTTTTAAATATTTTCCTTAATATCACTGACTAGAGGAACCTCATAATTCTTTGATAAAATGTCATAAGAGAAGAAATATTCTGAAAATATCATATGAGGATAACAAGACCCTGTCTAGAAAGCTGTTTTCAATAAGCTCCAATGGGTTAGATAAGACTGTTTGTTACTGAGAGAGCAATGGGACTATATCATGAGTTAGGAAAAGGAGTAGAGACTTAAAAGGAGCCATCAAGGGGAACCTTTAGTCTACAACTCTGAATAATTCAATTCTAAGGCTGAGAGATTTGTTCACTGTTTATGGCTTTAGTGCTCTTGGAGGCAGAGTTCAGAGAGAGGGGCCCCATCAATTGATACAGAGCAGGACTAGATAGCACTGATATCCCTTCTTTAGTGACAAGAGGCCCCTTTTGTTCCGCGCCCCTTTTCGAGTTCCCTTCGCCCGCGAAAGAGACACGTGAGGCAGTGTTCGGGTAGTTACTACAACGAGGCTTTATTCTTGTATCAGCTTAAGCGGGAGACCCCAAGCCCGGGAAAGGCACTGCTATATGTACCCTAGAGTGGTGTGTTCACTTCTGATTGGCTGTTCACTCATCACCCTATATTACGCCCCGGGATGGGCAGTGGCTTGGCACGCTTTTGCTTACTTGTGGGAGCACAGGATGTCAGCGCCATCTTGTAATGGTGGAATGTTGTCACACTCACCGAGGCTCCTAACACCCTTTCCCTTCTACTGGTGTGAATTCAGGAATCAAAACTGTCTCATTTATCTCATGCTAAGGAGAAGAGGACAAAATGAGTTGATCAATCAGAATTTTGTTTTCTAGTAGCTGATTATAATTGCCTTGATGCATAGACCTGATTGAAATTGCTCTCGATTGAAGATTGGATAGCTGAAGCCTGCTGGTCTCATGGAAATGTAGTCAAATGTTTGGTGCACTGAAAAGTATACTGTCCTAGGAAGCAGAGGACTCCTTCCTCTCTAGTCTATAATGAGCTATGAGACTTTTACCATTCCGTATCATCCCTTTGCCACTAGTTTTCTCATCTTAATATGAAGCCTGCAGCAGTATAATATACCAGATCTCTTTCACCACATCAACATTTCCATTTATCTTCCCTAGAGGTTTGACAAGACCATATTGTTCTTTATGGACAACCAGATGGCAGCTGTGATAATAATGGTAATGGGAGTCAAAACTGCTAACATCTACTGTTTGATCTGAGGCCTACACATTCCCTGTGGTGTGTTTCATGCAGCGTTCAAAACAGCCCCATGAAACGTTCAATATTTTTGTTCTCATGTTATAGTCAAGAACCTGACCTTGGTGTGACAGTGTTGCCACCTTGAAAGAGTCTATAGTCACTTGGGGGATAGGCCTCTGAGCATACCCATGGAAAATTATCTTTATAGTATTAATTGAAGTGCACTGTTTACCCACTATGAATGGCATCATTCCATGGTTGGGATAATGGTTTATACAAATGGAGGAAGAGAGCTAAGGAGTGCTATGCACTCTTCATGTACTGCTTTCCAAGTGGAGATGTAATGTGACCAGCCAGCCTTCATTTCCCAGCATCATACCCTCCTGGCCTGTTGCCATGTCTTCCATGTTGGACTGTATCTACCTAGAACTGTAAGCCAATGGAAATATTTTCTCTCTTAAGTTGCTTTGCCTGGTAATTTTATCAACAATAAAGAAGTTAACGAAGATACTTGGTCAAGGTCCCACAGTTCACAATGCACAGAGTGAGGAGTAGACCAACTGCATCAGCTCATTGCATATATTAGCCACAAAGAGACTACCTTGTCATTTTAGGATGATCTAGGACAAGGACTGAGAGGGACCACATACGTATAAGAACATATGGGAGGTTGGGTGACTGTGGTAAATAATCCCTTATTATTTTGTTTGGTGCACGCCATAGCAAGGCATCCATGAAGCATTTCCAAGGACATTGTTCATAGGCATACCAGGAACAATGCAGATGGTTTGTAGAGTAATCATTTACATGCATTCCCCAGGCCAGGGAAATGTAAGACAGATAAAATTCATTCTAGTCTCCTGGGTTCCCCCTCCCCCCCTTTTTTTTTGCTGCAGAGATGAATCTCAACTCTGTAGGGGGATTTCCCCTAATTATTTGATTGGATAATAAAGTTGACAAGAAGCCAGTCGTTGGGTAAAGATAAGGAGGTGGGTTTTCATGGTTCGAGAGAGCAAGAGAAGGATACAAAAACAAGAAAAAGGGGTTTTTCAGTGAGGTGATGGAGAGAGAGGACATGCAGAATGTAGGCCGGGGAGATGTTAGACCCAGTGGCAGCCTCCACCACCAGAAGCATTCCAACATAGAATAGATTAAGAGTTTAGGACAATAAATTCAATGTCCAGCAGTTGTGTCATCTGGTCGATTTTAAATATTAAGAGTGTCTGGTGTTCTCTATTTACAACAATTCAGGTTGGCAAGTGAGAGGGTGCAGCTGCATGGCAGCCATTGGCAGAGCTTGCTGCTGGGGTGGATAGATGATGGAACATGGGCTGTTGCATCCGGCAGAGAACAGACAAGAGAGAGGAGCAGCTTGTCGAAGCTAGCCATGGGGACTGGATGAGACCACCATTGCTGACATCTAGCTAGAGAAAGCATGGGTTTTTGTTGTTGTTGTTGTTTTTTAAATTACAAGCTACACAACTCAGTATAAATTATTTAAAAGAAGAGAAAGAAGGTAAGAGATAGGAATTACTACTACTTAAACATATTTGATATGTTTAAGAAAGAGTAGAAACTATTCATGCCTGTTGGTCAAGCATATGACCTTTGAGCTACATCTACCAGTGTCCTCAGAGAGAATCTTCCAACTTTAAACTTCATTATCCAAGAAAGTACACAAGGCATACAGAAACTGAATTATTTTAGGCCCACTGGTAGAAGAAAATTTCCAATCATTTCTGTTACATAAAATAGATGGAAAATAACATATACAAAATTTTGGCTCAGTTTGATTTCTTTCCTCAAGAAAATGTAAATCTCACTCTCAAAGTGAGGCCTTGGGAGACTGCAGACATTTGCTCACACTGTTTAGAGGGTTTTCTGTTGGCACAAATAATAGAAAACTGCACAGAAAATCCAACAAAGGTAATTTGAATAAAAGGAGAAGTGACTGGTAGACAAAGCTGGAATGTTGAGGTCATCATACTTTTGCCAGTAAATTTCCCGACTTCTGTCTTTACAACCAGGAAGTGATCCTTACCTGGCATCTCTGTGGCCCTCTGAAAACCTGGATCCTCAGTCTAGCTGATTGTATTAATGAGAATCAGTTCTATTATGGTTGAATTGGGCTGCGTCAGAATTCTCTTGGAACAGTTTTACGTAGGTAAGTGTGTAACACGAAAATGAATATTTACAAAATCAGACCTGCAGAAGGATTGTATCAAGGAAGAACAGAACCAATGTGTCAGAATCATTCATCACCATCTCACTGAGTCATTCACTCATTCACTTATTCACTCAGTTCAGTTTATTTGTCCAGTGGTAGTTCTGGCAGTAGGATACAGAGATCAAAGATGCTAGGCTTCGAATGTGAGTATCCTGGTCTTAAGCCCCAACCTGGCCTTGAATAATTCATTCAGTCTCTTGAGTCCAGGTTTTCTCCTCATAAATTGAGTCACCAACCATATGCATCTTTAGCTTCATCATGAAGATCAACATCTAGAGTCTCACTAATTATAAGTAACCAATAATAATAACATAATATTTTATATATCCCAGACAAACTATTTTAGTGAGTAATACAGAAATTCAAAAGTAAACCTGAATAGATATTTACATTCATCAAGGCTCATTTTTTCCTAGTTTGGTGTGATGTGTAATTTAGAAAATTAAAATTTAATTACATTATAAAATTTTATAATACAGATTTTACATTTGTACCACTAAATTTTCCATTTGTACAGTGGAGTGTGGGTCAATCTGTTATCTTCTCCAGAAGAAAGTATGCATGCCTTCTCACTGTGCCGGTGTTTAGTATTCTCATAGAGTTAGAAGTTTCTTTCATTACCGACCTGGGCATAATAAGCCAAGAGTTCACAGGGAAGGCTGTGTCTGGCTTCCTTGGTGTTCTTCTTATACTGAAAAGATATCCAAAATGCAGCATCACTCAAAGTGGTAAGAAAAGGATGAGCCATCAGAGCGAAATCACATTGCTTCACTTGTGGTCTCCCAAGTTGGTTTCTAATAAACAGAACTGTTTGTTTCTTTGACGTTTAGATTTTAAAGTTCCTCCCATATTCTATACACGAATCCTTCATTAGATGTCCAAGCAGTGATGATTTCCTCTCTCTAAGTGGGATGCTTCTTCACTTACTTGGTTTCCTTTGCTGCACAAGAAAAGAATATCCCACATGTACTATGTTTCAAAGTTCTGTGTCTCTAATTTGAATGCTGTTTTTATCAGATAGTTGACATTGAAGCTTGCTTTGACTAGAAGAGCTTCTTGTAACAATCAAAGTAGCTGAGATGATTGAGCTTGTCTGGAATACTTTGATTTAATTTTCATGTAAAGGTCATGAGGAGTATCACTAGTAGAACCCTTATATAATGGCCAAGAGAAGAAGCTTAGTGAAGCTAAAGACTTGTTCAAATCACACTGCTCAATCTAGTCATCATATTTATTGAGTGCTTATATTCGTAAAAGGCTCCATGAGGTGAATGACAGAATCTTAGAGGAGCTTGTACTCTAACAGCAAGAAGTGAGGTAAATACTTCAAGTTCTGTCTGACTGATGGACTCTGTGGTGCGATGAATGGATGGGAAGATTATTTCTTGCTGTTCTCTTTGTCTTACAATTACATAACATATTAACATTGTCTCTCACATGTAGATACCTCTCCTTAGACACCCTACTTTTCGGTGATTCCTGCATCTGCTTTGGGACTCAGTTTAGAGGTTACAACCGCTAGAGATTCATCCATCAGCTTGATTACTTCATTCCAGTCTATATTCTCAATGATGGTTTATAAAGTTTTCTACAAAATTAAACTCATAGAGTTTCATTCATTCACAAAGAACTGAGTCTTTTGGAGGCTGGATTTGGTACATAGGTTTGTGACTTTGAGGAACAGTTCCTATTCTAGTTAAACAAATTTAGTCTCTATTTTAACATTAAACTAGCTTTGTTGTCTTGAAGTAACCATTAACTTTGGACTTTATAAGATTGGTATAAACATGATAACTCTTATCACAGAGCAACTGTGAAACTTCAAATTATACAATCTATAAATTATTTAGTTTAAATTTTTATATAAGATCTCTGAAAAGCTATTTATATTAGCTGTTCACATTTTAAAACCTTTAATAAGGAGTATGGATCAGTTACATAGGCAGTACCATCAAGTTAACAAAAGAATAAATTATTTACACATTTCTCTTCTCTTCCTTTCTTAAAATTTCATTCACAAAATATCTTGGGAATCTTGGTTCAATATCTTAGTGACAATCTCTCTAATGCATGTCTGTGAAGTCATCCTAGATGAACAATACTGACACAGGGGAGGAGACCACCATTATATTTCCATATATACTCATCATTCTGTGTTTTATATGACTAAATCTAATTCAGTCGACACAATACTCTCTTCTTACTTTGGCATGTTTATGGCTACCCAGGAGATGCATACTTTTGGCACTACATGTATACAGTTTCAGAAGGAATCATCAATCTCACAGCCCAGAACACCTTGCTGGATTCACAACCGGTGTGAGAATTTGTATGGGAAGCACTTCCACCCATCTAGCTGGCATCTAGCATTCTGCTTGTCCCTCCACTCTGCTTTCTGAAATACTTACTGAAGAGAACAAACTGGGACAGGATGAGGAACAATTCATGTGATAATTACATTAGTTTTTGCTTACATCTTTAGTATTGCGACTGAGGAGATAGGTAGAATTAATCTGCCATTTGTATACCAACATAGAACATTTGCCTATTAATGTTCTTGTTGTATGATATAATTTTTACAGAACATAATTGTTACAACACAATTTATAGTAGCTAAAATTTATGGAGTCAACCTAGGTATCCAATTAGATAGGAATAGATACAGAAAGTGTGGATCTATCTATCTATCTATCTATCTATCTATCTATCTATCTATCTATCTATAGATATAGATATCCCCTCTATACTGTTTTCAGCTGCAAAGGACAATGGAGTTGTGTCACTTGCCTGGAGATAATCCTGTGACGGATTGTAAAGCAACCTCAGATATCATATGTTTAATCTCACTTGTAGTTTCCAGAGTTTTATATAGATACACAAAATCCAGTTGTCATGTGACATAGAAGTAGAAGTTAAACTGTCTAAGGGACCAAAGGGAGCTAACAGAGGAGTTGGTAGATTGAGGGGAGGGGCTGAAGGCGTGGGAGCACATTCCCAAGACACAATGTTTACATATAGAAAAATGAAAACAAAATTTAAAGGTATCATTTGTATTAGTTACCTAAGACAGTGCAATTGTTGGGCTAGAAATGTTTATTGTGTTTACTTGGAGTGGAAATGGCCATTATAATGTGCTGCACTTTGGGATCTTTAAAGAAGACAGTTGATCTTCTCTGCTTCACTCTTGCTACATGACTAATAATACATTACACGGAAGTCAACCTTTTGTTTTGAAAATGACCTTTATGGTTTGTTCAAAAGGTCATGGTGATATATAATACCTTCTACGCTAATTACAAAATAAAACAAAAATATAAAACAACTGTTGCATGGAGTTCAGAAGATAAAATATGTTTGGCCACAATGTCGTGCAATTATCAGTAAGAACACAAGGTACTGCCAAACATTGCTTCTGGTGCCAATCCTATATCTTATTTGGAAGAAAATGAAAGAAAAATCATTTCCAGCATAGAATAAGAATGACAAAGCAAAGGATAAAAAAATGTAGCAGTAGGTGACTTCCCTCATGGTTCTTGTATATAAATAAGCCACCTCTAAGGGAGCAATACGCAGGATGAAACAGGTAGCAAAAGAGAGAAGGAACTACCAGAGGGCTTGAAAGGAGTATCCCTATAACTCACTGTGAAATTGAATTTGAGATAAGGTGGGCATATCTCAGGTCTCATGCATAGACATTATTATTTTTCTGCCCAGCTACTAAAATATCTTTTATAAGTTAGTCTGGAAACACCGAGTCTAAGAAAAGCATTGTGCTCAAACTCCAACCTATAAGGAGAGGTTTGTGCAAAGGTATCATAAAAGCTTTAAAGGAAAACGACAAAATGAGGTTGTATTTAGTCTTTTGCCAGACAAGGTTTTATTTCTCAATTTTGTTTCACCAAAACCCAGATGAAAGGATGCTCTGCTAAAGCAAGCAACACTCCAAAGGACCTGTGATGAAGGATTCTTCACTAATGACACACATGTATTTGGTCTTCTTTACACTGTATGGTTGGGCTGTGTTTGTTAGGACTCCATAGAAAGAAACTTACCATGAGGACTTGGGATGATTGACAGAGTAATGTCAGCTGAGTCAGACTCAAGTGCTGAGGCAAGACTGGTAGAGGACATGTGATGTTTGGAGGGGATATACAGGGGACTTAACAGACGGTGAAGGAAGTTGAGCTTGGCTTGCTTGCATAGCTAACAGCTTCTTGGTCTCATGTCCTTGCTGATATTCGATTCACTGAGAGAGGCACAGCAGAGAAAATTTCCTGGTGGTCCTATTGGCCCTGGTTCCTTCTGTTGACTCATGCCTGAGGCTGAGGTCTGGCTGTCTCTGCAAGGCAGTGCCACCACTGCTAATTTGTCCTTGCTGTCTTGACTCTAAGTGTTTGCAAGTGGATCGATCTGCCACTGCTGACCTGTGAACTGCACTGCTGATTTCCTGACAGTGTAAACAGGAGTTGTAAGACCACTTCCCCTGTGTCACTACTTCTGGTGGGTGGTGGGCTAAAAGGAAGGTAAATGCATTTAAGAACCATCATTAAAAATAGGATTTGAAAAAAAATTAAGTTACACTTATCAGCTTCTGATTTATGAACTGGTATTTTGTACTGTTAGAAGTTCTTAGGAGACTATGAGAAAAATACTAAAATGTCAAGGATTAAGAATCACTTAAAATATTTTGGGACTCTTAGTGGTTTTATATGTATATGTATGTGTATATGTATATAATTTATATATGTGTGTATATATGCAGTCACATGCATGTATCTTTACACACATGTTGGAGTTCAGAGAACAACTTTCAGGGGTTTGTTTTCTCCCTCTACTATGTTGGTTCCAGGAACAAACTCAGGTCATCAGGCTTAGTGGCTAGTGCCTCTACCTGCTGAGTTCATTATACAGCTAGTCTAACTCTTGTCTATAAAAATAATTTAACAAATATTCACTGGGTGAATTCCTTCACCAATTTTCAGCTTGCTGCATGAGGCACTGAAAGCTACTAACATCCAAGTGGAATGCAATCCATATCCATGATAAAGGAAGGAAACATTTTGGAAGGAAACTGTGTCTTCTGACCATAGGATACCCTCTGCAGTAGCTAATTTTATGTGTCAGCTGGGCTAGGGTCCTGCTACACAAATGTTTGTTCGACCATCCGTCTAAGTTTCTGTGAAGACATATTTAGATGAGATGAGTATTTACTTCAACAGACAATGAGCAGTTTAAGTCTACCATGTGTCTGAGCCCCATTCAATCAGCTGGAATATTTATTCTTTATTTTAATGTGGCAAGGTCCCAATATGTAGGATACTCTCAAACTTAAGATGGTCTCTTGTCTCAGCTTCTCAAGTTCTGGGATTGAAGGTAAACATTACCATACCTGTCATTAGTCAGCTTTCTCAAAAGAAAAGAAGACTGACTTTTCCCAGGAGAGGAATTCTGTCAGATGACTACAACCTTAATTTTTCCTTTGGTTTCCAGGCTTCTTACAATAAAGACTTTTGGCTTTCATTCTTTTTTAACATTCTTACTGGTTTTTATGAATTTCACATCATGCACTCCAATGAGACTCATCTTTTCACTGTTTGCTCCCTTGTACCCATCCTTTACCCTTGTAACTCCCCCCAAATGAAAACAAAATCTCATGTGGAAGCTGTAGTGTATCACAGTGTCCCACAGTAAACCTCTTCAACACTGCTCGCAAATGAGCCATTGGGCTGGCTCAAGACCTCTGGCTTCTGCTACACTATCAATACTGGCACCTACCTCCCTGAGCCTGCTCTCTTATATCCACTTTTTATCCTGTGTCATGAAGATCCTGTAGCTTTTTATTTGTAGGACTGGCCCCTTCACTTGCTTTAGTAGCTCATTCATGGGATAGGTGTTGGGGTGGGAAAACTCAAAGCCTTGGATCTGGGCTTGAGTGGTAGCTGAGTTGTTAAGCCCATAGCTCTCCTGTATCCACAGCAGCAGCTCTCCAGCCCTACCCTGGCTAGGTCATCCAATGCCACCACCAGTTAGAGGCAAAGCCAGCTCTCTTGCTCTTATGCTCTCAGGGTTGGTTAACCCATACTTATGCCTTTAAGGACAGCTCTACTTTGCTGCCCACGTGAGGTATAGGACCTGCTCTGCCCTCTAGAGTGTTGCAGCCAGTGGTGAGGGATGAGGGGGGCATCTTGAGGACATTTCTCCCTCGTCCATTCCACTGCACAGTAGATAAGTTGGGAGAGCAACTCCCCCATCCTCATGCCCTTGGGGCTGGATCATCTATAACCCTGCCATCAGGGTCAACTCTATTGAGCTGCCCAGGGGAGGTGCAGGGCCAATTCTCTTGAGTGCTGCCCTTGATAAGAGGCAGGGCTACCTCTCCTGCTGTCATGGGAGATCTGGCCTTGGGGTCACGTGGTGATGTTCACCTCTAATCCCAGAACTTGTGAAGCTGAGACAAGAGGACCATCTTAAGTTTGAGAGACTGGGCGAGGCGAGGGATTGGTGAGTTTTTAAGCTCAGGATTGCTGGGATTTTAATTCCAGAGCTGAGCTCAGACTTTTTCCTACAAGTGTGCTAACTGATGGAACGGAAATCCCAGGAATGTCTATGGCTTACATCCTATTCAGGGTACAGTCAGTTGTAGGCCACCAAGGGCAGATTTTCTTGGGAGACACTACTCACCCCATATAGAGAGCCCATGACAGACTAAAGTACAGATGTGGAAAAACTCTGCTAATTGAGGTCGAAGTAGCTCTGGGCTCCTGGCAATATGGGAGACTCCCTTCTTTAGCAGGGTTTCTCCTTCTCTGACCTTGTCTGGGGAATTCTAAGCCCCCAGAACTCGCTTATTACCCAAAGAATGTCACATAGCCTCAACTAGTTTATATGATCAATTTCCTTCCACCCAACAAAACCCGAGATTCCTGAAATACTCCCCCATGCTAATGAGGCATTCTTAAGTCTCCATCCAATGACCTTTGTTCATCCTGGCAGTCCCTACTCTCAGTCTCCCCAAACTTTATAAACCTTCAATCACCCAAAGAAAAGTTGATCTACCTACTAAGTGCAGGTCCCAGAGTAGTTTATTCACCATAAATATTCACAGGGCTTCTAAACCCCCTGCTTGATGTCTGTGCTCCCACTGGTCTCCTGGATTGTATTGGCCAATGATCCATGAGAGTAGGGAGGCCCGCACACAGAAACCACTGACGTTTAGCTTGATGAGCCAATGAATTTTACTGACGTTATTTACAGGAGTCAGGGTGAGGGGTTACTTAAAGGAGCAGAAATGACTCAAAGACAGTTGTATGAGTAAAGTCCACCCCAGCATGGGTGACGATTCACAGATCTGGGAACCTGGAACACACTGCACACCCTGCAGGGAGCTCAGCAGATTAAAGAGCATTCTTTCCAGGGGCCTCTGTTGGTTTTAACCTCTTTAAGGCTGATTTTTGCTTTTTCCAGGAAGCTGGTTTGATCTCAGGGTCCTATGCCCTGCATCTTTTCCGAGGGGGAACTCTCAACTTTTATTGCTTCCTCTGAAGTGAGAAACTAGAGAATCTGGTCAGTTTCAGAGATGTTCCTGGATTGAGTGGTTTACCTTGTGGTTTAAGGAGTTTTCTTTCCTTCAGGACGGACTGTCTCAATCCCAGAGGAAACTTGCATGACAGCAGAACTCACTCTACAAAGTGAGATATCCTTCATCTATTGGTTTTACCAATGTTGCATTCACAAGCATGAGACACATAGCTCAACAAGATTCAGAGGCGTCTAGTAAATGTGGAATGTGCAGAAGGAAAAACAAAATGGTGTTTCCCTGGGTGGAATGGCGGATTACATGGAATGATATTCTTAGGCCAGCAAGGGCAGCTGTGTGTTTGGGTGAGAACCCATATCCCTCTATATCTAGGTGAAGGGGACACAGGTCACATGGACCTCTAGACTTGTGGTCCTAACATGAAGTATTAGGCTGCTGGGCTTTCTGTTCTTGTAATCTTTTTGCATGAAGGAGAAGGACCATACATAATTTTGCTAATCAATTAATTTTGAGCACTACTCATTTCTCCAATGTGAAAGTGCTCTGGTACCTTGCACATGGATTGGCATAAATATTGTGTCATTGATTCGGTGATACTGGAAGTGTGTGCAGTCAGTCCTCAGGCAAATGCATAAGGAATCCTCAAACTTCAGTTTCTGAGGACTGGGAATGTTACAGCCTGTCCGTTTCCTTCCCTTCAGAGCTGTCGGTCATTTGACCCCTAAAGGTTTCCTAAATGCTTTAATTCTTGTCTTTCCTTGTCATTGCCCCTTTGGCTGTGCTTAGGCTTGGCTTGGGATCTCGTATATATTTGATGAGTCTTCTCCTTTGATGAGTCTTCTGTCTGTTAAGCAGATAACCTAGGTTTGGGGTCCAAGCCACTTAGGCACAGGAATATAAATCTATAATTTAGTTTTGATTTGCCCCACACAACTCAAGACATCTTTTCCTCCCAGAACCCAGTGATGTGTTGCAAATCTTCAACAATCAGTGTTCTGAGAGGAGAGTATTTAAAAGCCTCGATTGATAGAATTTACACATTTTCATGGTATAAATACTTCCTTTGTGGTGTTTATCTTATGCTCTGAGATTGGGGAATGCAAAGCTGTGAATACCCGTTGTGACTCTGTTAGCCGACTCTAGCTGGCTCCAGCCCATAACTAATAGTGCCCCATCTCTCACAAACGTTACTGGTGAAGTATTAGATACAAATCCATCCCACAATTTCCTCTTCACAACGAAACAGTTATGAAGGCAGGTATCCGTGTCAACCTAAGGTACGGAGCATTTACACTCCATCTGTGTGCGCTGTGCCCTAGACTGTCCAGCAGTCTGTGGGAACCCCAGAGGAGACAATGCTGTGTGGTCAAACACTGGAAGAAATAAAAGGGGAAATTGTTCTTTTTTTTCCTTATGAAGTAATAGCACCAAACTGAAGAGGAAGAAAGCGCAAACTTTGCTTTTGTTATTGCAAGCCTTTTGAATTTATATGGCTACTAGGATAGCCGTAAACATACATTGCAGATTATATTTCTGTACATAAATACCCCATAACTTTCTGTAGTTCAAGCCCCAAACCACAGCTATTTGCTTGAGAAAATTGTTACGCTTTCAAGAGCTCATATAAACTGTGTTCAGTCGTTAGCAGCAAGATGTCATGGCAGTTCCATCATCAAGGCTGACCACAGCTTAAATTGCATGCTGAGTTACAACTCATTTATATCAGGACTTCGTTAACTTTAGGGTGAACTTAAATTTCCATCCTCATTAGGAAGTAACTAAAAACCATGCAATGTAGAGAACACAAAGTCAAAACGAATCAGACATTGGTTCTCGAAAATTCAGTATTGCTCTTTTTGTTTAAATCGAATCAGCAAAGGGGCTTAATTTCAGCAGCCATTTGTGACACATTGGGTCTAACTTACTCTACCCAGTCATTTTAGACTGACAGTAACTAAGATTGGCTATTGCCAGCTTATGTCTGACAGCAAATTGAGGAAATAATTTGCAGAAGTTACATGCATTAATTCCTCTTTTTTGTATTCCCTGGCTCTAAAAACTTTGGATATCTGCATTAGATGGTATAAATTACTCTAATACCACAGTGTTTGTGTAAGCAAGTCACTTAATATTATTCTTTATAAGATATTCTAATTATCTTTATTTAAGAAGGGTTGCATACCAGGAAAGGAAGCAGCATTCATTTGTGTTACTTCTTTTGTACTTTTCCCCGTTTAGACCTTAATTAGTCTTGACTTAATAGTGACGGTCTGCTCGTGTGTTTTTATATGCCTCTTGACTGAACTACCAAAGATGATTAGGAGCTGTTTGGATGAGAGTAACATCGGGAGCCTCAGGCAAGTGAAGCTGCTTGACTCTTCATTGCCATTTGGTTTGGGTCTATTAGTTGAAAGCCTAGGAAGAATAAAAAAGCTGACCTAGCCCTGAATAAGAGGGATTTTCTTCTTGCTTGGCCTTTGAATTAGCACATTGGGTTCCTTTGCCTTTGGACTCTGAATTAAACATTTTCTTTTATTGAGTCTCAAGTTCCCTGGGTCTTTGGTCTAGGCTGGCATCATTAGCCCTTCTGGGTTTCTAGCGGCTGCTGGGGACCTGAAGCCTCTAATTGTGTGAGATGCTCTCTCTCTCTCTCTCTCTCTCTCTCTCTCTCTCTCTCTCTCTCTCTCTCGCACACACACACACACACACACACACTATGTGTACACTTGTTCTCTGGAGAACTGTAACAGTACAATCAATTGGGATCAAACTGTGCTTTCTAACGATTTAGTATATTATCTCAACACCACAAATATATTAATATAGATTAAATTCTTGTATCTTTGACTTGACTTGTGGATTCATACTGTAGTCCATTGATATATATCTTCCTATACATTCTTTATGACACTAATTTTTATTATGATTACTTGGCAGATGTTTCATGTCTATGTCTAGTCGAAGTCGTCCAAATTAGTCTGGAAACTTTTATGCTACTGCAAAAATGATGTCTAGGCTGAGGTTTTAAAAAGTGTGCTTTAAAAAAAAAATTTTTTTTAACCTGAAATAGATACAAACATTCACAGTTCTTTATTTTTATTTCTCCTCCACCTGGCTGGCTTGAAAGCTTTCTTTTAATTATGTGTATGTGTGTGTGTGCGCGTGTGTGCGTGTGTGTGCGTGTGTGTGTGTGTGTGTGTGTGTGTGTGTGTGTGTCTTTATACATGTGTGGCTGCCCAGAGAGATGTGTCAGAAGAAGGCACTGGTTTCCCTAAAGCTAGAATCACAGGCTGTTGCCAGCCACTGGCAGTGGGATCTGGGAACCAAATATAAGTTCTCTGAAAGAGTAGCAAGTGTCCCTAACTATTGAACAATCTCTTTGGCACTTTGGAATTTTTTTTTCTTCAAATGAAAGTTTTGATGGAACTTAAACACGGGCGTAAGTACCCCAATCAAGCTGCTCAGGTGGCAGGGGGCTGTCCCAGAGGCTTTGTTTCATCCTTCTCCTTCACTTTTGTCCTCCTTAGATATTTATTTAAGCCCTGAGAATCCCTGTAGGAAACCCATCATAGGTTTTATAGCATGTTCTCATTTGCATGGTTTTCACGAGTCATGGCAACAATTTAAATGGCGTTGTTAATATCACAATTTACCTAATGCATTTTCAACGTCCTCTTTAATTTCTCCCAACCAGTGGAAAGGCAAGATAAAAAGAGATTTATAAAATGGCTGTGCATTGTGCTACCTCTTAACGGCATGGTTTATTTGCTTCCTAAATGATTCTACATTTATAGTCAATTGTCATCAGCAGATAACACATCAAAAGTCAACTCCAATTTCACATCACAGTGGAGGTGATTCCGATTTGAATGTTGTTTATCATAGAGAATATGCTACTAAATCCAGTTTATGGGAAGATTATACCATTTAATTTACTTTTAGAGAGAGGGAGAGGCTTTCATGAGAAATTTCATTATCTATTAGAAAAGTAATAGAGCACTGTCATAGTCTGTGCAGTTCCCAGGAAACATGCCCCACATTACGTTGACAAAAACAAGCTAGAGATGTCTCCCCTAATACAGAGAGCACTGGGTCTGTGGTTAGTTCAAAGCCGCATTCTCGTAGGAAGCAGCTATGTGATTGGAGTGACAGTCACCTGACCTGTCAGGCAGAATAGAATGCCCTTCAAAGTAGGTGGTGCTTGAGATACAGTTCTGTTCTGTGCAGTTCTGTGTAGCATTTGTCAACTGCCCTTCAGTAAGAGAATTTTAATCTGGGCACTGTGTGTTTCTTGGGGCAGGACTGCACTCTGACCCTGAGGACACTGGGATGAAGCTGTGACTTGATTAGCTGAGGTTCATAGATCACCCTTTGTTATCCTAACTCTTCCACCATCTCAGGAAACTGAGCTTCCCCAGTGTGTGTGGGTAGCAGTGATGTTTTCAGAGGTTTTTGGCTTCACATCAAAATCATTTTTATGGTTCAGATTTCCTCAGCTTGAGTATGTGAATGTCAATGATTGCTTGGGGAGATCATTAGCCACTTTAGTTTCCCTCATTATCTCTTTATATTAAAATAATAATTTAAAAGTTATTTTTAATATCACAGGATTTCCATTCTGCTGCAAAACCACAAGCCAATATTGTTTGTTTCTAATTTTTTTTTATAGCACTGGAGATTGAATTTAGGGTCTCTCTATACTAGGAAAGCCTTGCACCACTGTCTTGTATTCTTATCCCCAACACAGTCTTGATATTTAGTGTTGAAACCAATTGCCATGCTAAGGTTTTTTTCTAAATATTAAATGTATATGTCCTAACCACTGTCTCTTGCTGTGAAGAGATCCTATGACTAAGACAACTCTTATAAATTAAAGCATTTCATTGGAGCTTGCTTACAGTTTCAGAAGTTTAGTTCAATATCATCTTGGCAGAGACTGAGAGCTCACTGCATGTAAGTGCTTCATGTACCCTCTCTTTCTTATATAGTTCAGCCCCCTTTATTGGGTCATTCCTATTAGTGGTCGACATGTTAACTTATTGTTTTCAAAGTAAGTGTGTATTTAATCCACCTCCAACCTGTTATGGCTACATTTACTTTGCCCCCAAACTTCTCGAAATATTGTCCTTTAACCCAGTTTGTCATTTCCTCTTCTTTGAATTAAAAAACAAAGCATATGTATATACACACACACATATATGCCCACTCAGGCACACGCATTCTGTATGTGTGTGTGTGTGTGTGTGTGTGTGTGTGTGTGTGTTTTCCAGGTGGTTGTGAGCTGCTTAAGTAGGCCCTGGGAACTGAATTTGGGTCTTCTGGAAGTGCATCCAGCACTCCTAAGTTCTCAGTCATCTCCGCAACCCTGAAACACTGTCTTAACTTAGATTTCTGCTGAGGCTGGTCTGCTTTGTCTCCCTCCCACCTCACCAGACACTTCTTCATCCAGACTGAGTGTGTTCCATGGCATTGCTGGGTACAGTCAAATCAATAAGACCCCCAAAGGATCCGCAATAGGTAAATGTATTAGAAGAATTCGGTGCCTTATGTGCTGTGTTTATTATCCCAAATTAAATACAAGCTTCAATTTAATATCAGTGCCTCTGGCACTGTTTAGTATGCTGTGGGTTCTTAAGGCACACGGCTGGGGAAATGCCTGCTTAGCCTTTTCAGGCACGATGTCCAGCCTTTCAACCAAAAGATACAAATACACTCTCCACCTAAAGATACTAGGTGGAGTCTTTTATCATCCTCTTTTTCTACTTCATTCATTTACTGCCTTCGACATGACAATATTGCCCTGCTTGCCGGCAGCTGGCTGCTCCTGGATCACAAAATAAAGTTCACTGCTCTTGTAAGCGACCCCAGTGGTACATATTTGATGCTAACTTGTTCTGACTCCTGGCTGTTGTATGGGGAGCTTTTCTGCTGCAAACTGCCTGCTGAATGTGAATGAGGGGCTGCACTTTTATTAACTTATAGCAGGGTCGTGTTTAACCACGAGAGGAAAGCAACACACCAATTATTCCCTTGTTCAATTCTAAGCACAGATGACTAGCACACAGCTCAATGGCATGAGTCACTTGAATCCCTGAATTAGTCTCTGCACATGACATCTGAAAGAAAGTCATAACCATTTCCTCATTAGAGGAGAATACGAGAGCCGGCTGCTAAATTCGCAGCCCACAAGCTTTGTGTTAGTGGCGCAGCGTTTATTGTCTACTGGGTCCTAGCTGATTTTATTAATTTGGAGGCATTTCATACAAAATGAAATGGATTCCATTTCTGGAACTGGCAATTATGGATTCTGTCAGTGCTTTTAGTCACCCAGAGATTTATATATACATGTCACTCCGTGGGGCAATTTGCAGTTCTGGACAGATTGCATGGCTTAATGCAGACTGCTTGTGCCCAAAGCCTAGGCTTTCCCCACCATTTGAACTGAAACAATCACAGGCTTACATATCTGCTCTATGTTAAAGGAGTCCCAGATGAGAAGAGGAGACCTGTGTGCTTTTGGGGAGATCAACACGATTCCATTAAATGTAATTTTATGAACTCCTGGAGGGTAAAAGCTATCTGAACTGGAGCTTTGAGAGAGGGGATGAGCTAAACAATTCCTGTCACCAGCAAGCTTGATTGAGCCTCCTCCACCCAGACAGTAGGCTCCTTGGGGAGTCATAGTATATAATCACTTTCAGGAGAGAGCCTTGGTGAAGGGCTGATATAGGTGTGGAGGGTCCTGCAGCTGCATGGCTCTCTCTGGGGCCACTTTCATAGTTTACTACTCTCTTTCTTTGAAACACGACTCTACTGCTACAGCTCTAGACCCTTAAACTAACCCAAAGATCCCCAAAAGAGTGTGTTTCCATTCTTTCTGTTCTACTGACCAACAACTAGCAGACTGTAGACCTTGTAACAAGGGCGGTTGTTGGTAAGGGGTGTGCAGGTTCTAGATGTCTCTAAAGGCTTATTTTAACATCCTTCAAGCAGACATGGAGTACACTACATATTTTTGTTTAGTTTCCAAAAAGGATCAGAGCATGGTAGTTTACTAGAGGACAAATTTTAGGTTCTGGGCATTGCTGTGAAAGAATATTATCTGGTATTGGATCTCAGTTTATATGTGAATTGATAAACTCTCCAAACTATTAGAAAATAGCTACAGTCACTTTTCTAGGCATTTATTAGCTTTCTCCCTCTCTATGAAAAGGCAATATTGAGAATATACGCTGAGGAAATTTTGGTATCTATTTCAAGGTAAAAACTTGCATTTGAAAATTATATTAGAACAGCTTAACTAAACGTGGGTCTCATGTGCCAAGGCTTATGGTTCAAAGGGGCTTTTAAAACACCGTTATTGGGAGGAAATGACATTCTAGCATAGAACTTAGTTGTTTTTTTAATAATGAAGAGAAAATTGTATTTGGAGAGGTAATTGATGCTGCTGCTTCATTAGGCTGTGGATTCATCTGTGGAGTGGTTCTTCACTCACGTTTTGGAATTCCACATCCTATGTCCTGGGCTGTGTGCCTCTGAGCACTTAGAACTGGAAAAGAGCAAACAAACCTCAACAACAAGGTGAAAGGAAAGCCACCATTTTAAGTCTAAAACCCTCTAGAGACTCTACTGTCTGAGTGCTAGTGTTAGAAAATCACCACATTATGGCAGTTTCCTTGGAAAGCTGGGAACTTATCTACCTTAAGACCCAGATGTAGCATTCTTGGGCATATACCTAAAGGATGCTTCATCCTACCACAAAGACATTTGCTCAACCATGTTCATTATAGCTTTATTTATAATAGCCAGAAACTAGAAACAACCTATCCCTCAACAGAAGAATGGATAAAGAAAATGTGGTGTATTTGCACAATGGAGTATCACTCAGCTGTTTTAAAAAAACGATAATACAATAAAACTCACAGGCAAATATATGGAGCTAGAAAAAAAAATCATCCTGAGTGAGGTAACCCAAACCCAGAAAGATAAATATGGTGTGTATTCAATTATAAGGGGATATTACCCATTAAGTAAATAATAACTAACCTACAATTCACAGACCCAGGGAGATTAGGTAAAGGAGAAGTATAGAATAGATTTTAATGGGCAGACTGAAGGTAGATGGAAATGGGAGGGGGGAATCAGGTAGTGAAGAAATGAAGTTGGGGAGAGAGTGTAAGGAGAGACAGATGGAAGTGAAGGTAAATTTAGGAGATGGTGTGGAAACCTAATACAGTGGAAACTTCCTGGAATCTATAAAGGTGATCCTAATGAGGTCTGCTAGTACTGGGGGGTACCGAGTCTCTACTGGCCATCTGTTGTTGCCAGGTGAGGCTTCCAGTGGTGGCACTAGAAAGCATTCAATTGAATGGTCAAGAGGGTCCCATGCAAATCCCCAAACAACACAGACTGTTGCTGAGACAATGACAGCAGGACCTCATTGTTGAAGACAATAGCTACAGAACTCATTGAACATGGAGAAGTCAAGCTGATGCCTACACGGAGACCTTATCCTTACATTCTTTTCTCCTTGGTGTGGGAAGATATTCTGTGGGCTAACCAAAAGAGAAAGGTGGACACCATCACAGTCTCAGGAACCTTTGACCTGCATTTGTCTTGTCTACGAAGTACGCTACGCCAATGGTGGCACAGAACTTGTAGCCAACTAATGTCTGATTGAATCTAAGGCCCCACTCCAGGAGAAGGAACCGTACCCAACACTGCTTGGGTAACTAAGAACCAGAGATAAGATAGCCCAGAGACATAGGCTAAAACCAAACACTACTGGTCTAAAAAGCAATCAATAAAATGATTCCTAATGATATTATACTATACTTATAGACCAATGCCTTATCCAGTTATCAGCGAGGTTTTCTCCAGCAGCAGATGGGAACAGGTACAGAGACCTACAGCCAGACATTATTCAGAGAAAGAGAGAGAGAGAGAGAGAGAGAGAGAGAGAGAGAGAGAGAGAGAGAGAGTCAAAATTTGGAAGTCTTTATCAAATTTCTCCCCTTGTAGCACAGGGAATCCTGTTCAAGGGGAGGCAGAAAGATTGTAAGAGCCAAAGGGGATGAAGGACACCAGAAGATCAAGGCCCTCTGAATCAATTAAGCAAGGCATATGTGAGCTCACAGAGACTGAAGCTGCAAGCACATAGCCTACTACACAGGTCTACATTTCTCTATATATGTCATAGGCATTAGCTTACCATTTTAAAGGGACTCCTGACTGTGCGAACGAGTGGCTCTCTGACTCTCTTGCCTGCTTTCCAGACTCTTCTCCTCCTGTTGAGTTGCCGTGTCCAACTTCAGTATAATAGGTTTTGCTTAATTTAATCTTTTATTTTGTTATGTTTGGTTGTTATCTCCTAGAAGCCTGTTCTTTTCTAATGAGAGCCAGAAATGGAGTGGATCTGGAGGGGAAGGAATGTGAGAAACTTGGAGGCGTGGAAGGAGAAGAAACTACAATCAGGATATATCGTATGAAAAAAGAATCTATTTTCAATAAAAGAAAAAAAGGGGGGGCATAGACATATTAACACAAGTGACAGACAAAACATGAAGACAAAGTCATTATAACAAAGACATTTGAGAGCTGGATCAGCACAAGAACAGCGCCAAGATGCTCCTGGCTTATGCCACCACCTGCCCAAGTTAGCAGACATTGGTAGCTGGAGATAAACTCAGGGTGGGTATTTACCTAAACTTTTAATTTAACCTGTATACATAGTACGGGTATCTTTCAGTATGTAGACTAAAGTTTATTGCACAGATGGGATTCATATCTTCTCACTAATACTTTAACTGGTATGAACATAAAGAAGCGGGTGTGACCACTATGGCTGTCAATACCCTGCACAGTGTTCTCACAGAGAGTTCTGGAAGTATCCATCCAACACATTTAGATGTGTTGCTTAAAATTGACTCCTGGACACTGAATCCTGTTGGGTTTGTGTCTGAAATGCTGCCCCAAACTCGATACTGCTGGAAGATGAGGTGAATGTTAACGGTAATTTAAAGCTAACTAAACATTTTAAAGCTTTAGACTACAAAATCGCAAGGAAGTGATACCGTTGTAGAAAATCCCAAGATCCTTTTTGTCTGCTCATTGTCTCTCCCCTGCTTTACACTGATGTAATAATTTAGAGATTGCAGGATCAGCTTCCCAGGTCAATTCATTCATCTTATAGTTTCATTTATTTGCTTAAAAGCTACGTCAGATGTCAGTTGCTGTTACACAGATACAACACCAGGGGGCGATCAAAGCACACCACACTAATTGATGTCAAGTCAGTTGGAGCTCAGCCACGACCCAGAACAGCCTGCAGTGGACCCAGCTGGCAGAAACCCTAGTCTGTGTAACTCACAACGCACAAAGAGGATTTTAAAGGGTATTGCACAGCACATGTGTTCGGTAGGATTATTATAATCGTAACAGTTGTTGCTCAGTGCCGAAGGCTGAACAATGGCATCCCATAACTGTAAGAGATTGCACAGAACAGAATGCAGAGAATCACCCTGCCTGGTGCTCCAGCAGTGCTGGTAATTTACAAGTGCCACGAGACCAGCTTCACTTCCTGGACACATGCAGTCTCAGGCACGCACAGCACCCAGCACTGACTGCATTCCTCTAATGTAAGAAAGTCCCGTGACTCTCCAAACGCCAAGAATCCCTTAGACCAACGAACGAACGGTATTTATCACTATTGTGACTAGATTCTTGGAAATAGTTCCTGTAACAAAGCACTTCTTGAAAGGAATGTGAGAGAGAGAGAAAAAAAAATCCGGTCAATTCTTTAGAAACTGCTTGGGGATCGTGCCAAACATTGTTTGTGTTTGACTTTTAATGTTCAAGACGCAAGCAACTGGTCCTTTGGAGATTTTTATTTCCGTTACTAAACACCAGTTTCCCACTTCAGTTCCCCTGGGTATGAAGCAATTGTTCAGTTGATTTTCTGTTTTTCTTTGTCGATAGACGTCCTGCAACACGTCTTCGAGTATCACATACTACTGCTGGAGTCAAGGACATACGGCTAAATATTATTAGGACAAGTTTCTGAGAGTGGATCCTGAGAATTTCGTATGTGACTGTGTGTTTTGATCAATAACCTCCTCTTTACACAGACCCATCCATCACGACTCTCCCTTTTCACGTACTCTTCAACAACAATGAATCCGCTTTTACTTTTAATTCCCTAAATTAAGGGAATCCTAAGACAAAATGTTTTTGTCCCTAGATTGACTCTTCATCTTAAAGGACACTTGGGGGAAAGGAAAAAAAAAAAAAAAAAACCTCGCTTTCTCAATATATGTCCGTGTTTATTATGACGTTAATTGTGTCGTATACTGAAATGCATGCAAATGTTAAATGAAGCAGTGAAATTTCATCAGCTAAAAACACAGCTCTGTACCCATTCATCGTATTCAAACCGGCCCATGACTCCAAATTTCTCCTTTTATGCTGTAGTGTAAAACAAACCCATGTTTATCGTTCACTTGCCAATGCTGTAGCTACGTCATATAGTTGTTGGAATGGTTGTCAGTTGTACTGTGATCTTTCTGGCAGTGGGCTTTGATTTGGGGGTTGCAAATAACAGGGCCACAATAATTGGAAAAATCTATTGAAAATGAGAATTTATGTCTCCCACCCAGGGTAGGAGCAGTAACTCAGTTATTTCCACCACCTTTCTGGATAATTCTGGTACACCCAAAGCTTTGAAAGTCCTTCCCTACTTTCTAAAGTCATGCCTCCTTTCATAACTCCATGTTCCTCTTTTAGCCTTTAACCTGTGTTAAAACAGCACTCCTCGAATCTCAGCACTTAGGAGGCAGAAGCAGGGGTTTCTCTGTGAGTTTGATGGCAGCTTGGTCTATGTAGTGAGTTCCAAGACAGGCAGAGCTATATAGCCAGATCCTGTCTGGAATACAGCAAACCCAACCAACCAATCAACTAATTAACCAACCAACCAACCAACCAACCAACCAACCAACCAACCAACCAACCAACCAAGTGACGAACTAACCAACCAAACACAAGTGTTCTCTGTGTGCTGAGCTGTGATATGTTAATCGATAGAAGTGACAAGATTGCATTCTCTACTCTCCTAGGCTTTAAAGTTTATTTAGTAGCTCTGCTGAGATATGATTTACATAAAACTATTCAATGTGTCCTGATATTTTATTTTCAGTGCATAGTCTGAAAATTGTTACTCCTCCCTAACAGGAGTTTTCAGGCATAGCTGTTCCATTTCTCATTACGTTCTCATCTTTGACAAGACACAAATAAGAGGCTTTGCAAATATTTGCTGAAGAAATGAGCAAGACAAGCTATGTAAATAAAAACAAACTCATCACAAAAGACCAACAGTTTCTACAACGCTGTGTGTGTGTGTGTGTGTGTGTGTGTGTGTGTGTGTGTGTGTCTGAAAACCTTGCAAATCGATGGTTCACAGTGGAAACAGACTTGTGGTATGAGAACATTTGGGTGGTGGCAGCCTCTGTGACTCTCTTTTCTGCCCTGTCCATATGTCACAACTTCCCTGGAGGTTACCTCTCGTCAGATACTGCTCAGGAAGAATATTTGCCCTATCTCTGTCCACTAGAGCGTTTTCTGTACCTATATTTAACAGAGGAAAGACAAATGAAAACAAATGCCTGGCTTCTTTTTCACCTGGCAGGGAGGTAGCTGTGAGGGGTGCTTCTCTCTCTCTCTCTCTCTCTCTCTCTCTCTCTCTCTCTCTCTCTCTCTCTCTCTGTCTCTCTCTCTCTCTCTCTCTCTCTCTCTCTCTCTCTCTCTCTGTCTCTCTCTCTCTCTCTCTCTCTCTCTCTCTCTCTCTCTCTTGGTTTTTCGAGACAGGGTTTCTCTGTGTAGCAGTAGCCCTGGCTGTCCTGGAACTCACTCTGTAGACCATGCTGGCCTCGAACTCAGAAATCCGCCTGCCTCTGCCTCCCAAGTGCTGGGATTAAAGGCGTGCGCCACCACTGCTCGGCTTCATCCACCTTCTCATCTCATCGTTGCTTCCAGTTACATCCAGTTCCATTCCAGTTGCATCCAAGTTAGCTTCCAGTTACCCATTCCAGATGGGTTACTCTTGGGTCTTCTTTCTTTTTTGTCTCTCCTCCCAAGCCTGTTCACTGTGCTTGTGGGGTCCTCTTCTCAAGAGCCTTTTGAGTCCAGATCTTAGATTCAATGTCTATTTTTCAGAAAATTCAAAATAAGTTAGTTGAGGCTAACCTAGAAAAAGGCAGTGAAATTGACCAATTTCTTCTCTCTTGTGTAGAGTCCCTGAACAATTTCTTTCATTTCCAAAAGTGTGTTCATTGGAGAACATGAGATCACTACATTTTAGGGTTGCATTAAAATCCTGTTCAGCTTTTTCTAGGTATTATGTAAGTATTTTTGCTTTGTATCAGTCATCCAAAAATGGGTGATTTTTGGGTGACTGATACAGTGACTAAGAATCAGTAGCATTCTTAAGACATCAGAGTAGTGTTAAGTAGATAAGAGACACACAGAAGCCAGATTCCTTGGGCATCTGCTTTGAAAGTACTCTGGGTTCCTGTCTGCTCTGAGTCTCTGTTTCCTTTCTGGGAAGACCTAGGACTTGAAGGGGTGAGGGAGGGAGGGAGAGAGGGAGAAGGAGGGAGAGGGAGAGAGAGAGGAGGGGAGAGAGAGAGAGAGAGAGAGAGAGAGAGAGAGAGAGAGAGAGAGGAGAGGGAGAGGGAGAGGGAGAGGGAGAGGGAGAGGGAGAGGGAGAGGGAGAGGGAGAGGGAGAGGGAGAGGGAGAGGGAGAGGGAGAGAGAGAGAGAGAGAGCCTTGTTGTCTTAGGTTTATTAAAAGTCCCTGCCTTCAAGGAGCTTGCAATGCAAGAGTAAAAAGTATGGATCATTAACCAATAATGAATAAACACAATGTGGAAAAAAGACAGGATTTAAAACCCAAGAAGTGCATACAGGGCAGAGACTGCAGCATGGAGAAATGAAATTATATGCACAGCAACATATAATAGTCAGGATCTATGCAGGAAAGCAGCAGACAGGCAAGGAGACTGGTGGAGTGTCTTCCTCATGCTCCATTACCCTCAGGGAGGCCAGTGAAACAAGAATGGAGAGAGAAGGAGGGGCTGGGTTGACATCTCATTCTAAAAGCATCAAGACAAGATTCCCTTTGTGTTGAACAGGGTTGCATAGGCTTTGAGTTCTGAGCAGGGGGAGTTAAGCAACAGGGTTTATATTTAAGAGGCTCTCCAGGGGATGCTGTAGAAACAGGCTGAAGGGGCAAGAGTCGAGTCTTGTAGGGACAGAAAAATGACCACATTGCAGACGACATAGCAGTGGAAGTTGAGAGAGGCACTGGGTGTAAGAATAAAAACTTGCTGATGAACTAGTGAAAAGCAAAATAAAGGAGCTTGAACACAAGTACCCTGTGAGTTATTAAATGGAAATTTCAGTGCCTCCTTATGAGTCAAGGGTCTGCAGAGCTCCAGAACAAGATCAGTGGTGGCCATTGCTCTTGGCTGGCCGTAACTAGATGGTGAGACACCGTTGTTGAAGACAGCACACATTTTGATTGCAGAACAAAGAGAAGTCTTTAACTCTCAGGAAATTCTTCCCTTGCTGGCCAGCTTTCACCCTGGTGGAAGGCCATGTGCAGGCTGCTGTGGCAGAAACGACAACAGTGGTCTTGTCCAGCACTGAGTCCTGTATGCTACAATGCCCACCTGCCAGGCAAGATGTGCCTACTGCTACAGAAGTGGCATGACTGTTGGCATGGGGGCAACCTCTCTTGACTGGATATGAGGCCTGCTCCAAAGGAAGAACTTATGCCCAGTGAACATGGCTAGAACCATGGCTAGGGTCGATAGTTTGGTTATTAAGTTCCTTTCTAAATATTTATGCCTCTCTGTTCACAAATTTGTAATGTTTCTAAGCTTGGTTAGAAAAGGTTCTTATTGCAAAGAGTACTAATTAATGCAGGAACTACAACAAGTTAATGAGTGCTAAGGTATCAATGGGAAAATGATATCAACATCCCTCTGACAGTTCGGGGAACATTCTGGAAGAAGAGCAGAGCAAAATGTGGAGGAGGAGTGTTGTGAAAGGTGGCCTCTGGCCATGTCCTGCCTGGTAAAGAAGCTGGGGTCATCCGTAGGAGCTCTCCACATGACTCAGTATGAAAGAGTGGCTCCTAGTGCACCCCACTCTCATCCCTAGCTGTGGAGCTAATGGCAGCTGATGGCTGTTGAGAGAGGGAGAAATACACCCATGTACAGATAGGCAGCATTAATTAAATTTAAAGGGTTATAAAAACAATAACAACAAAACACCAGTCTGCTCTTTTTGGAAAAGAGATGAGGGATTTGTTGAGGGATAGGAGAGCTGGAGGGAGGGACTGGGGGATGAATATGAGCAAGGTATGTTACATACTTGTGTGAAATTTTCAACAAGTAATATTTTACAAAAACTTGGGGGTGAACTGGCTATAAGAGACTAGAAACACAGAGCATTGTTGTATTCTCAAGTAGTTAACTGAAAGACAAAATATTTATTGAATTAGGGTGAGTAGGTAAGAGACGTTTCACAGTAAAACCCGTGCTGAACATAATGCTTGGTGTTCATCTTTGCAGAGGACAGGAGGGCGCCCTAATTAAAGCACATATTCTGGAGTCCAGAAGCCCCGTCTAAGTCCCTTTGTCACATGCCTGATTAGCTATCTTATTTCTCCTCAGTTTCCTCATTTGTAAGGTGGCAGTATCTACTGGGAACAGCTTGGTACTGGAATGACATGAATTGACCCATGTAAAGTGCACGACCATTCACAGCATTGGGTGTGATAATTCAAGTGAAATACTGACAGGGAAGTTTTGTGAGTCAGAGGGTGAGGATGTGGGTTTGGGTTCTGAGAAGAAATCTGAAGTCATTAAAGTGCAAATGAAATGACAAGCTATGAGACTGGATGAGGTCACTGATGAGGAAGGCAGGGCAGACAGAAAAGGTAGCATCTCCAGGGTTTGAGTCCTGGGGTTGAAGAGAGGAAGAAAGAATTCACACGTCCAAGTGAATCATGTTTTAAAACTTCACATTTCTTTTGAGCACTTGAAAATTCAATGGAGTGGCTGATGAGGAGGGCCATTCACTTGGAAATGTGTGTGCAGTGGGCCCAAAGCAGAGCTTATCTGGAAGTTCCACTTGTCTTTCTCAGAACGGACATGAGTGTCAGAAGCTGCTAGCCATGCGCTGCATATTTTATTCTCCTAAGAAGCATGAGTAAAGCATTCATATGTGACGGGTTTAGAGAACAGAATGTGGTTAAAAGGGGTAGTGTTTGGAGTGATGCCCTGACAGGATCACGCAGAGACTTACATGCTTTTCACTATGGCATTCCTTGCTTTTGTTGTTGTTGAAACAACTTAGAGTTATAAAACATCAGCGTCTGTCTTTTGAGATTACATCTGTTCTTCTGAAATGGTAATAAAATAAACCAGTCCTGCAGGTTCAGGTCTGGGACCCAGCTGCATAAGTGATATGTCTGTAACCAGCTACAGGACTGATATGTCTATAACCAGCTTGCCATGTGACAAGCCTGTAACCAGCTAGCTATGTGATAGGCTGAGGCAGGCAGACCTCAAGTTCAAGCCTCACCCACCCACCGGAGCCACTTGAATGAGAGTGTCTCACAACTGAATGAAAAACAAAAGAGGGTGTGGGTGTCAGTGGCAGCAAGTTTACCTTGCATGTGGAGACTCTGCATTCAACCACAGCTCTGCAAAAATGAGTGTAGAAACCTGTGCAACAACAAATTCGTCATGTTAAACATGTCTAATTGTACAGTTCTGTGACAGTGGTTCTAGTCACAAAATCTGGCAGCTGTTACCTCTGGTTCCAAAATTATTTCATCAACACAAACAGAAACTTTGTGTGCATTAAATAACTCACCATCATTGACCTCCCACCCCCGACTCTTTGTTGCACTTCTGTATCGGTCAGGGTCTCCAAGGGAACAGACCCAATGGAGAAAATACATATAAGACTTACAGGACATGGTCTGGGCAGTCCAGTAACAGCTGTCTCACACTGGAGAGATTTAGAACCCGGTAGCTGCTCAGTCCATGAGACCAGATGCCACAACCATTTTCCATGCTAGGTCTAGAAAATCTCTGTAGAGTAAGTAGCTAGTTTTCAGCTAATGTTGGAAACCTGATGAACCTGGCTTCTGATATCATCATCATCATCATCATCATCATCATCACCATCACCATCACCACCACCACCACCACCACGACCTCTACCACTACCATAACCACCTTTTTTTAGTGCTGGAATCAAGCTGATGACATCATGTATGCTAGCTACTCAAATGTATTCCATTGAGTTTCTGGCCTCCAGCTCCATCTCAGTTACCCTCTACAGGGTCCAGTCTTTCTCCATACACTTGACAGTTCTCAGTCCTTATTATTATTAGTGCCAATGCAACATTTGACTCTTAGCAAATGCTTTCAAGGTATATCTGTAGTACTGTATGCAATTAGTAATTTTCCATTGGGTCTAGGCCTGGCAGTGCCCACCGTCAATGCCAGCATCAGTCCAGACCTTTGTAGTTCTGTCGGAACTATACCGAGGAGGAGACTTATTGGGTCAGATGGTCATTCTGTAATTAAGTTTTCAAAAAACTGCCAAACTGTTTTTCAAAGCAAACATGTCACTTAGCATTTCTTAATCCTTGCTACATCTCTTTATCAGGACCCTGATTTCCCCGAGGTACTAGTGACTGGGGAGTGGTTCATCACCATGGTTTTGAATTCAATGTCAAATGATGATTAATGATGCTGGTGATTTTTTATGTGTGTTAAAAAAATTAATTCCCCTGCACATTCTATATTGGGATGTTTGTCTCTTTGATTTTTAAGTTGTAGGAGTTCCTTACATATGCTGGTTAGTAATAGAATGGGATTGTGTGTGTGTGTGTGTGTGTGTGTGTGTGTGTTTTAAATGCTTAGGTTCATCTCACTTTGGTAGAGCTATGGCTACATTGACTCTGGTGCTCCGTTGGCTACTGTTTTCATGAAAAATCTACTTCCACTTCTTCATCTTCTTATTGTTTGTATCTCTTGGATATAAACACATCAGGAAAGATGCTCAGTGGTCAGGAATATGTCCTGATCTCCCAGAGGACCCATGCTCAATTCCCAGCTTCATAGAATTTTCTAGCTTCAGGGAATCTTCTGCAGGCATCCACACACATGTGACATATAGGAACACACACACACACACACACACACACACACACACACACACAAATAAATTTAAATTAAAAAATAAAATAAATCTCCTTGGCTAGTTATAGTGACATGCACTATAATCCCAGTAGTGGGGGTGGGGAGGGGACTGAAGTAGCAGGATCAGGAACTAAATTTAGTGTGAGCTACATAAGGAGTTTCAGGCCAGTCTGGGTTTCTTAGAGAGATTCTGCTCAAATATCAGTAAATAAATGTGTCATACAGACACCATTCTTTTGATAGGTGAGAGCTCCTTTGTCAATCTTCACCTTTGTACTGTGGACCTTAAATCTATTTTCATATGAAATAATTGCTGACAAAAACATCTACTGTTGCTGTTTGCTTTCTCTGTGCTTCAGAGCTTTGGTGGTTGATGTAAACAAATTTATAAGAACAGGAAGGAGACAAGAAAATAAATCAGAAGCTTGCAAATTCCTTCAAATGTATGGTACTGTTTATCTTTACAGTTATTATGACAGAACTGTCTCTAACCTTAAAGTAAAACTCATTCGGGTGAGTTATAAGCTCTAGACCCACCTCTTGTCTCAGCTCTGTGGCTCACAAGTCACGGAGCACAGGAGTAAATCCTGGGAGTGAACAAGTACTTTACACCAATACAGTCCAACAGCATCCATCCATGTAATCTTCAATGGGCTGCCTTGTAAAAAGCAGAGACATAAGCAGGTACAGGTCTGACATGTTCTCATTTTGATGGAGATTGGTACAGCAGCCTGCCTGTACTAGCCATGTGGTCTTGAGGCTTCTGAAGACTTTTTATTTTCTTTCTTTCTTTCTTTTTTTTTTTTTATTTTGTTGTTCATACTGTTTCGGTTTTCTTGTGATGCTGACCATCTTGTTATGCATACTTCCAAAACTAGGTCCCCTGCCCATTTTATATTGGGCTGTTTGTCTTTTTGATGTTAAACTGTAGGAATTCTTTACATATTCTGGACTGCAATTTAAATGGCATTTTTTTCTCTTTTAAATTAGCTCTATTCCACTTTGCTAGAACTGTGACTTCAACCACTCAGGTGCCTGCTTCTTTGATTACTCTTTCATTGAGATGGGGGGATCTCACAGAAGTTCACAGGCTGGCCTTGAACTCCTAACCCTTTTCAGCACTGGGATGACAGGCATGCACCACAATCAGGGCAGTGTTCCACCAAATGACCCCAGCCCAGCTCATTTTCTGATATGACTACCATGGGACTCTCTTTGTACTTTTGTTGTCTAGACACCCAGAATTTTCAGGAGGGTTAAAGAGTCTTTTGTACTGTTAGTAATCTTGAGTTTTCCAAAGGGCTTTCAGCAACTCACTCAGCAATACTGAAGATGGAAATGCCTTGCTGTCTTTAAGATTCCAGGAAACAATAGAACCATCACCCCACTCCTTATCTGTAATCTTCCTTCGACTTGAGACATTTCCTTTGATTCACGGACAGGAACCAGTCTGACTGGACTAAGACGGTGGTGACTTTATGCATTAGAACTGTGGTGTAACAAATGGATCTTTCAAAGAAGCAGTGACAATGTCTATTTCTTAATAAACAAACAAACAAACAAACAAAAAAGCAAAACTAGTACAACAGCAAAAGGCAATAAGCAAATTGACCTGTTCTGTCCAAAGTCACGATAAAGAGGGAGAGGCTGTCTAGGGCAGCTGCCCAGGTCACTGCTCACTTCTGCCTGCCGGGCATTCTCAACCTTCACTATACACTCCAACTAAGAGAAGCTTGAAAACCATGCTGATTGTAGGTTGTCATCAGAACAACTAGGTTAGAATATCTAATTCTACTTAGAGGGGAAACAGGGAAAGATTTCTGTATATTTAAAATTTCCAGAGGAAGGGCCAGGGATTTTGCTCAGTGGTATAGCACTTGCCAAGAAAACTCAAGACACTGGGTTCAGTCCCCAGCACTGAAGACAACACCCCAGGATCATATTAAATCTGAACAAGATAGAAAGCATTTCAAGGAAGAAAGAAGAAGCCACATAAAAACCATTCTTATTTGCCTGAAGTCTTAAGGCTGTTTTCCCCCAACATAGACTAGTCAGATAGGGAAGAAACTGGCAGGCCACTGTTCTGCCTTTCATTGCAGGGGGCTATTTCACCTGCCAAAGGGTCAGGAAAAAAGTGAGTCTGTTTCTTCAAAGCCTTGAAAACATTAGCAGAATTTAAGAAAATAAAAACAGGAATAGTCTCCACGGCTTGAAACAGCCATTTTTTCTTTTACAGTTGACCCCTAAGACCACTAAGGACAATATTTCTTCAGAGGCAGAGGTTGAAAGAAAGAGACAAAAATAAATAAAAAAATAATTGCACCATCTTTTCTACTTTGAGAAGTTCAATAATTAGAGAAGCATCCACAGGGAACGTCTCTTTCTTCTCAGTTTGTCTCCCATCCATTGTGTCAGGAAAGAACAAAGGGGATTGATTAAGAGGCTGTCTAAACATTATTATCACAGAGTGCTGTGTCTGATTCTGAATCCAGGGCATCAAAATCTTGTACCCTCTGAAGATCAGAACTGTAAAGTATATCCTTCAACATATATGCATAAGGACACACACACACACACACACACACACACACACACACTCCATTTCAGTGAACCCTTGTTTCTTTTACTTGATAAACCATGTGGTGGTTTGAAAGAAAATGGTCCCCAAAGGCTCATAGAGAGTAGCACTATTAGGAGGTGTGTCCTTGTTGGAGTAGGTAGTACTTTTAGAGAAGTGTAACACTGGGGGCAGGTGTTGAAGTCTCTGATGCTCATACCAGGTCAGTCTCTTATTGCTTCCTTCAGATCTGGAATAGAAATCTCCAGCACCATACTCACTGCCATGATGAGAATGGACTAAAATCCTCCGAACTATAAGCCATTCCTAGTTGAACATTTTCCTTGAAAAAAGTTGCTGTGGTCACAATGTCTCTTCACAGCACTAGAAACCCTAACTAAGACAAACCTGAAACCTCAGAAGTTAATGGACTCAGCTATTAAAATTCGAATAAGGAATCAAAATGTCAACAGTGCCAGGGTATGTTAATCATGAATATATTTTAGAAAGGAAACATCAAAATCGGAACCTCATGGTGGAATGAAGTCAGGTGTGTTAGTTTGAATAGCAATGACCCCATAGGCTCATATATGTGAATTAAGTTCCTCAGTTGGTGGAACTGTTTGAGAAGGATTAGGAGGTGTCACTTTATTGGAGGAGGTTTGTCACCAAGGGCCAGCTCTGAAATTTCAAAAGCCTCAGCCGTTTCTAATTAAATCTTTCTACCTCCAGTTTGTGGATCAAGATGTAAGTAAGCTCTCAGTTCCACTGTCATGGAGCCACCCTCTGAAACTCTAAGCTTAAATTGAACCCCCCCTTTTTTTATCACAGCAATAAAAAATTAATTAAGGCATTGGGTACTGCAAGGATCATGCTGAACAAATACAAGCATAACATTTTCCTAGGGACTTGGGCCCTGGCTTGTGGCTATTTTTCAGGAGATTCATGGAACTTCCAAGACATAGGAATAAGATTCAAAAGACCCCTCCCCAACATTATCGAGGAAATATGAGAGTGTTAGAGGAGGAGACTTCAATGGAGTTGCCTGCTGATTAGACAAGCAGCTTCCTGAACACAACTTTCATGAATTTTCACTCTGGCTATAGTAGGCTTTGGTGATGTGTCTGCTTCTGACTCATCCATGTTTCTCCAATTATCCCAAGACACCCACAAGTCCACCAAGCTAGACTTGGGCAACATCTGTCTCAGACACATTCTTAAGGTTCCTCATATTTTGCTTTCTTCTATAAAGCAGTTCTTGTAAAGAAATCCCTTGTTTCCTCTAAACACAGAGTAAGTGAGTAGAGAACAGAGTACTGGCCAGGGGAGGAATATTTTTCTTCCTCGTCAGTGAAGTTAAATGGCTGATGAATGTTTATTCTCAGCTCCAACTGTGTACAGGAAAACAGTGCGGTCAGCACTCAGAGTTTGCCATGCACCAGAGTGGTGGTGAAGTTGGAGCTGCTCAAAGACTTCTAGCATTGACTCGACTTTCACACAGAAGTTGTCTGCATTGATTGCCACACTCCTGTGGGCCTCTCATCTCTAGTTTGTATATGTCACACTGTAAAAAAAAAAAAAAACACAAAAAAAAGAAAAAAAAGAAAAATGGCATTTCTAAGTGACTTGCAAGCTTTCTATTTCATATTTTTTGGTTTTAATTTTAAGCTATGTGTATCTCTGTGTGAGTATATATACCTATGAATGTAGGTAACCAGAATACAAAATAAAGTGTCAGAGCCTCTGAGGTTGGAGTCTTAGATAGTTGTGAACCATCCAGTATGGATATGGGGAACCAAACATGGTTCCTAATATAAGAATAATTATGGGGTTAACTTCTGATCCATCTCTTCTGCTCAAGTCTTCTATTGTTTAAGCTTCTTGCACTGAGACCTCAGAGAGTGAGTAAAACCACACAGGAGAATCATTTCTCATAGGTATGAAGCTAGTGGATTCTGCAGGGTTTCCGGTTCAAGGAGTAAAGGAGATCATTACCAAAGTCACAAGTCCAAGTTGCCTCATGAGGAAGTGAATGGAAAACTAAGGGGAAGAGAATCAAAAGCTGATTGAACCTTTCTGTATCCACATCCAAGATATGATGTAGGCGCCATTTTTTTTTATTTCTCATCAAATGAAGAAACAAAAGTTCAGACAGACTAGGTGGCTTCTAGTTTAACTACATTCTGCTAGCAGTGGTAAACCTGCACTTATGCCGTGTGTATTTCGGTCCCGATTGCCTTGATTTTTTTTTTTTTTTTTTTGAGCGATACTCTGCTATTCCATAGGAAAATTTAAAGCAAATAAATCAAATATACAGAATAAAAAGCAATGTGTAAGAAGTATGCACTGACTTATACATTGCAGCTCTGTTAGATGAGATTTGAAAAGGATACACGACAAATGGTCAAAAGACCCTGGCAGTGGGGTTAGTCCTTTGCATCCATCACCACAGCCTGCTGTACATGTTCTATTCCTGCCACTGCCTGAAACCTTGCTCTGGGTAGACTATTGCTGTTCACTCTACTCAGTGTCCTTTATGTTCAGTGTAGCTCTGTGCACACAGTAGGAAGGTATGGGAACTGAGAGTAGAGAAAAGCCAAGTGCCCCAAGGGAGGAGAGATTCATCTCATACTTTAGTATTGCTAGATACAACCATCTAAAATATCACTAACTTCAGGGTAGACTATGAGAACTATATTTTTACATTAAATAGTGATTTGTACAAGATCATTTATTAAATATTTAAAAATATGTATGTAGCATACCTCTTCCTCTTTATGACTCTGTGTAAAGTCTCATTTTTATCTGAGTTGGATGCACAAAGCTAGGGCAACTTGCCCAGATTCACAATACTAAGTTGCAGCCTGGGGATTCTAACCCAAGTCTGTTTCCAGGTCAGTGCTGTGTACCTGCTCCTAACAACAAGTGAACCCTGTGTTTTATAGCTAAGCTGCCCGCCTAATAACCAATTAACTTTTAATATTTTTATATTTAAATTTTTCTCCAGTATAAACGTGGTTAGGGTGCTGTACTCACCAGGATTTCTCAATACAACACATCCATATATCTCAAAAATCTTCCTGAGACAGCACGTATTGTACACATGTTTTAAGAGCCTTGTGGTTTTCTATTTCATTGATTTATGGAGAGCATCTCAGCTCAGTGGATGTCTGCGTAGTTTCCAGTTTTTGTTATCACACATTGTGATGGTTAATGTGGATGAACAACTTGATAGGATCTAGAATCACCTAGAAGAGTCTTATCACACCTGTGAGGGATTATCTAGATTAAGTTAATTGAAATGGGAAGAGTTACTTTGAATGTATATACAATTCCATTCTGTGGGCTGAGGTCTCAGACTGGATACACAGAAGAAAGTGAGCTGAGTACAGGTATGCTCACTACTTTCTGACTGTGGATGCAATGTGGTCAGCTGTCTTATAACCCTGCTGTGATTATTTCACTGCCAGGATGACTTCTTTCTTAGATGCTGTTCTATTGCTGTGAAGAGACACCATGACCATGCAACTATTATAAAACATTTGGTCAGTGCTTGCTTTCAGTTTCAGAGGTTTAGGTCAGTATCATCATTGCAGCAAGCAAAGCAGCATGCATGCAGACATGGAGAAGTTGCTGAGAGCTGTACATCTAGATCTGCAGGCAGAAGGAAAGAGAGGCACTGTATTTGTCTGATAAAAGTATACATGGTCGCAATTTATTAACATACTCACAAATCCTTGTTAATAAATCTTTCTTTCTTTCTTTCTTTCTTTCTTTCTTCTTTCTTTCTTTCTTTTTTTCTTTCTTTCTTCCTTCCTTCTCTTCTTCTTCTTCTTCTTCTTCTTCTTCTTCTTCTTCTTCTTCTTCTTCTTCTTCTTCTTCTTCTTCTTCTTCTTCTTCTTCTTCTTCTTCTCCTTCTCCTTCTCCTTCTCCTTCTCCTCCTCCTCCTCCTCCTCCTCCTCCTCCTCCTCCTCCTCCTCCTCCTCCTCCTCCTCCTCCTCTTCCTCCTCCTCCTCCTTCTTCTTTTTTCTTTCTCTCTCTCTCTCTCTTTTTTTTTTTTGAGAAAGGATTTTGGAGTTTTTCTGTGTAGTCCCAGCTATACTGGAACTCGATTTGTAGACCAGGCTGGCCTTGAACTCACAGAGATCCTCCTGCCTCTGCTACCAGGTGCTGGGATTAAAGATATGCACCACCATTATCTAGCTATATTTTTTCTTGTTAGTTACATCCATTGTAGTGGGCTTGTAATGTTTTCTAAACGTAATGTTCATCTCACTTAACTAATAATAATCATTGTCATTATCCTTGTCACCATCATCTGGACATATCTTAATTCTATAAACAACTTGCACACCTTTGAGGTCATATATATTTAAAGACATGGCTTGCTTCTTTTTTACGAGTTATGTTTAAATTTTCAATTAGTAACGGCAAATGTGGATAGTATATTCATATGACATATTTTATATGATTTGCAAACATTTGTTTTTATTTTAAAGTTTATCTTTTCACCTTTTCTATATGGTATGCTTCGAGGTACAATAATACATTATTTTGAATGAGTCCAATTTTTTATTATTATTGAATTTTGTAATATCATAAGCATATCTAGGAACCTTAGATTTCATAGGTATCATTATCTGAGAAACCTTGCCTAATCTAAAGCCAAGAAGGTTTATCTCTACATTTTCGTCCAGGTACTTTAGACCTTTGTTTGATTTTGAGTTAATATGTGTTATACATTGTGAGTTCAGGGTCCAACTTAATTTTTCTGCATGTGAATGTTCACTTATTCAAGACTATGTCTTAATCTTTAAATTGATTTCTCGCTATCATTGAAAAATCAAATTTTCTACACTGTGGCTTTATACATGACCCTGAGTTATGCTTTGGAGATCATATGCCTATCACTGTGTCCCAGCATTGCACAACCTTAATCATTATCATTTACACGTTTTAAAATGACAAAGTGTAAATTATCCAGCTGCGTTTCTTTTCAAGAGTTTCTAGCCTCTCTGGCCCATATGACAGAGTGACCTTGTCAATGTCCTCAAAAAAGCTTGATATTTTGGTAATCATTATATTGAGCCTGTAGGTCACTTTGGAGGGCAATGGCTGTCCCATCTGTGTCAAGTCTTAATCCAGTCCTTTAAGCATGGAGTACCATTTACTTATTTATGTTTTTAAGTATTCTATCAAATTTAGTTGGAGATGAGGTTTTATGCTACATTTAGAAATGCTTTCTGATTTTCATTTTCAGATTGTTTCTTTGATTTGTAAAAAGTATAACTGATTTTTAAATATTGATCACATATTTTGCTAAACAATAAGCTTTAGCTGGGATTTAGAATTTTGTAAAAATTAGGTAACATCAAATAGAGATAATTCTTTATTTTCAAAGTGAGTGGTTGCTGTTGTGGTAGTAGTAAGACAACAGGTACCATATCCTTAAGTGTGGAGCACAGTATTGTTAACTAAAAGGACAATATTATTTCAGGCCTGACAGACACAGCCTAGTATGGGGAGTCTTTGGGGGCCAAAAGGAAGGCCACATGTTCGACAGTTTGGGGAATAGACCTTGGTGTATCTTTAGCTTCGCTCTGCTTTCTTCCCCTCTTGCAAGGCTGTGGATGTTTGGCAGAGGCTAGGCTGTTAATATTCTTTAACAGTTTCCCTCAGGGAGCATCCTAAGCATGTGGCTTACTGGTTAGAACCACACCCACCCTCTGAAGCACTGGATTGTATGGCTCTCATGGAGCTGCAGAGAGAATAATGGAAAGATGCTAGATTTCTTTTCTCATTGCTGGGATGAAACGCCTGATGAAGAGAAGGTTTTATTTTAGTTTATGATGTTTGGGGAAGGGATCTAATCCATTATGGTGGGGCAGCATGACAGCTACTCATAATACATCTTCACTCAAAAGCAGAGAGAGAAAAAACCTGGGGCTCACTTCTTTGTCCTTGTCTTCTCTTTATTGAGCCTGGCACCCCAGCCCATGGGAAGGTGCTTCATTCAGAGTTCATCTTCTCTCATCAATCCAGTCTCTACATAAACACCCCCAGGGGTATATCTCTGAGGCAACTTTGTGCATAGTGAAGTTGACAAGGTTACTTGCTGCTGATCTTGCGTTTTTTTCTAGGATTCAGCTGACTTCCGTTTTTGTTTTCTTTTTGGAGCACACAGAGAGAGCGCTGTGGGATGCCTGAATAATTCCTCTTTTAGCACTCTTAATCATGCAAAGCGAGGTCACAGTCACACCAGGGTCCCCTGACTATGCCACATAACTTGAGCAGCAGGCTCTCCTACATCGGAGACACTTCTTCATCAGCTCACCCTCACTGGACATCCCACCATCATGTGATAAACAGAACACAGAGTCCCGAACACTGTGTGAGAGGCAGACAACTTTAAGAGTCACAGGCACCTGACATTTTCCTGAAGTCACTCATCTTATCAAAAAAAAAAACTACTCGAATGACATCACACAGGAAAGAATGGTGAGTTCTGGGCCTAAGCCTGGGAAAGCACCACTGCTGGCAAGAGAGAATAGAGGTAGCAAAGTGAGCTGAGATAACAGAGGTAAATATTGAAATTAAATCCTCATCTTACGTCTACACTTAATTAAGTTGTATACGTTATTCTGTCCTACAATCTTTACTGATAAAACATGTAGACTAATAATTCCCTGTGGAGGGCTATCTAAAAGGTTGATTGATGCTTGTTGATTGATAGCTGGCACGGAAGAAGCATGGCTATGCTAGTTGAATCTGGAGGTGCAGATCTGATGACTACATAGGGCTCAGTGATAGGCTGGCTGAAGACAGGGAGCCATCTGTGACTAAGAAAAGACTGTGCCATCAGTTTCCTTAGAATAGAAGCCTCTGGTTGGCCAGAATCTTGCGCCAAGCTAGACATAGAGCCTGCTGCTGGAACTGACACACACTGGGGATCTTAAAACACATTGTCTAGCCTTTTTGTTTCTAAGATGTACAAAACCCAATACTTTATCACTTCCATCCATCATTGTTTAGGCATTAAATGATGCTGCTGGCAACTGCTTCCCGTAGCTCCTCCAACTCCCTCTTGCTTCAGTGAGAAGACTTAGTCTGCTCAGTCCTCAGTGCAGCATTTTGCCTCCCATGGAGTTTGAAATGTGCGTGTCTTCTGGTTTAGCATTGTTTGCTCCAAGTCCCTTTAATAATTAATATCATATCTCACTCTAGCCAAGCTGACAGACAGGTGCTTCTGCCTCTCCTCTTGCTTTTTAATTGGCACCTTGTGAGCTGCAAACTGCACAGTGCAAATGAGTTAAATACCAGGTCTGGCTGACATTTCCTTGTTGACAAAAATTACCTAGCTTGCCCTAAGGAGTATTTCAGGTGCAACTACAGAAACAGTTCTGACTGAAGGAACACAAATGTTCCCACGGTGTCTCTGCCCACCAGGCCTCTGTAATGGCATAGTCATGGGGTTAAAATGTAGGCAAAGTTAGGAGACAAAGCTAGGGATTCCTTCTTGAAAAGCTGAGGTTTATTATCTTGTGGTATAACAGGTCAGGTGTAGTCAGCCCCCTAAGACCAAGAGCACACAGCTGGAGAAGTCACATCTGCAAGGAGTGCCAGGCTCCATCGTGATACCATCTTGAAGCAGAGTCGGGAAATGACTGCAAATCTAGGGGATTATGACAATCACGTGCCAATAATGCAATGCCAGGAAAGGATGTATTAAATATTAAGAGTATTAAAGGCATAAAAAAAACCTTTCAGAGGTATATAAGTGTGTGAGAATGCATGTGTCTCCACAACACTAACGTTCCTAGAGAGAAGAGACAGTGAACTGTTGGGCAAAATACAATTACCACTGCATGTATGTGTTACTAAAGCTTTTGTATTTACACAGGTAGACAGTCTGACCTTTCTGCTTCCTGCACCATTAACTTTCCCATGTTAAATCTAATCTAATCTTACTTAGATTCACATTTATGCTGAAATAATGATTACCCCTAAGCCAGACCCAGGAACTCAGCTCTTTACCAGTTATCATAATAATCCTTACCAGAATTTGTATTGATTCTCACCTGGGTCCATTAATAGATTACTGATTTGTGGACTCCTGGAAACATACCATATTCTTTCTTCTACAGGTACTGATTGCTGACCTGCCCTGTTCCAACTCTACTTGAAAGTCTTAGCCTATCTTACCACTGCATTTCTTGAGTTCTCAGTATGCCAAAGAAATCTGGGTCCCAGTGTCCCTACAGCTACAATATCACCAAGCTAGCATGGGCTTTATAGGTAGAGGGAGGGGGACTATCCTTGCTTGCCTTTCAGTTACAGCAGCAGGGCAAAGAAAGCTCTTCTGGCTTTTATCCTAAATATACTGGTTCATAGTTAGTTCCATGCCTTTAAGCCAGTTGGAATAAAAGTTAGCAGGACACTTTGTGTAGTGCTGCTGTACATATAAAATGGTGTGCTTGCTCTGTCCATGTCCCATACTCTAGAAAGATAAAATGCAACCTGCTTCATCATTCTTGTAATACTGACCTGTGTTTGTCTTTCTCACACTCTCCTGGAGTTTAACTACATTGATTCACTTTCCTGGAATGTCTCATTCCACCTCCTACCTTGTGGTTGAGTCTTCAATACTGACTTCCTTTGTTCTACAATGAGGAACATCAGGGAGGAGAAATAAATTACCTAAGGGTGATCTAACCTGTGCTCCCCTGGATGCCTTCCATGATCCAGTTCTGAGAAACAAGACTCAAAAGAGATTTGCTGGAAACAGTAGAGAAAGGGCTTTAATTTTAATTATTTTTTTTTTATTGATTGATTCATTTATTTAGTGCTCTTAAGATGTGAATGCTTAGAAATTGTATTTTCTATCTCTCTAACATGGACAGGTGCTATGGGTACCACCCTATACTTATAAAAGGAGCCAGAAACAGAACACTATGGTTATAGAGCAGAGAGACCAACGGGAATCTGTGTCTTGGATAATAACAATCTAAAGCAGACCTTACCTCTCAATTGACTTATTGCCTAACAAACTTGCCTGTTGAAGCTGAGAGACTAGATCTTGGGTTCAGACTCCATCTTAGAAAACCTGACCTAAGGTTGAACTTGAGTTAACTAATAGGTCAGTACCTAGCTCCAGTTGCCAGGTTACCTCCCAAGAAGACTTGAATCTAGCACCATTTGCCAGGTTATTCTGCAACAAATCTGCACCTCCAGGTTACAAGCCTGCCTGACACTTCACTTCCTAACAACTACCAATCAAGAAGGAAAAAGAAGTTAAATTTATGGTTTGGCTCTCAACACCAGCCAATTATGTTAAAGGCCATAGTGGTCCCTAATGGGATGTGTAGCAGGCTAGATACCTCTTCTTGCCTCTATAAATGCTGGCCTGAAACTGGGCTTGGGTCTGCTCCTGTTCTCCTGCTCCGAGACTGATGCTGCCTACGCTTGAGCTTATATAGAGACCCTAACGCGAGTGCATCTGAATCAGTTCCTTGGTGGTCTTTTAGGGGTTCACAAAGGTTTCCTGGCACAACAAAGCCAGTTTTGGTTTTCTGGTTTTTGTGGCTAAGAGTCATTGATCTCTGTCTTTCTGTTCCTGTTTTCTCTTCTAGTGAATCTGATGTTTAATATTGAGGTAGGATGTGACATTCTTGGGTAGGTTTGCTTGAGCCTACGTTAGGTGGCCTACACTTCTGCTCTTATTATTCTTAAAATATTTTGCCAATGCCTGTATAGTATTCTGATCAATGGCTAAAATCTAATTTTAAAAGGGAAACATATTTTTGTCCTTACCATTAGGATATCATGCCTAAGAGGTTAGCTGTAAAGAGACTTTCTGGAAGGAGCACACCTTGCTCTGGAGTTTGCCAGTCTGTGTGTAACCACTGAGGCTCAGCTCAGTCTACTCAGTTCCTGCTTTACTTTATTGTGGCAGAGTTGCTTGCCGTTTTAGTCTAATCCACTCTCCTGTGTGGCTCCTGTCCTCAGGCATGCCTCTTACCCTGCACCATGCCCACCTGGCCAAGCTGATGCTTCCAGATGGCTTGCTTATTTTAGCTTCTAACAACCCTGTAATATTCAGTAAGATTGGCATCCTCTTCCTGCTTCCTGGTCACATCCCTTCTTCAGCTTTGCACAAAGGAATCAAGGCAACACTTGTCTCCTACTTCTGAGATACTTGGTAAAATGTAACAAAATCCACAAGGATAGTTTACTGACTTTTATCATATAGATGGTAATGAAAGAATTGCTCAACCAAACTCACCTACCTAGCTGAAGGTCTTTAAAATGCATTCATTTAGACCACTAATACCATACTTCTGTCTAGTACCTCCTGTGCAGCAAAGCTTTACTTTAAGAATAATATTTATCTGTATGTACACACATATACATAAACATATGCACATGCACACGTGTGCACGCATACACAAACACACACACAGCTGACTTGCATTGGTCAGCTATGAAGCACTATGACAAACACTTAAGATAGGCAATTTATAAAGAAAAAAACTTCAGTTCTACTCATGTTGGAGCCATTCTCATCAATGATGAAGTGGCCCCATTACCCTTAGACCTTTGACAATGATGTTTAACATGTGATGGAGAAAGATTGCTCACTTGAACAGTGAAAGAGAATGAGAACAGATATGGATGCTACAACTCACGTTGACAATATAATGCCAATGACTAAGAGAGCTCTGACAGCACCCAACAAGTGGCTCCAAAGAGCAACACCTTGAGGGCCAAGTCTAACAGAGACCTCTGGGGGATGGGACATTCACTAAACTGTAGCAGCATTTTTAGTTTACTCTCATTAGATAGTTCAGACATATATGGGAATAGAAAAAAATCCTACTTTGGATCTTCACATGTCAGTCATCCAGCCTCAAGGACTGACAAAGTAGATGTCATATTTCACGGACATGTTCCTTGCCACCTGTTTTCTAATTACTTCAGTCACTAACTACACTGCTGTTCAGTAGAGGTACCAGATGTGCATGTCAATCATGTGCTGTTTTCTCCATGTTTGGAATGAATCAATAAATCAACGAACTCACATTTATTGAGCACTAATTTTTATACCTGCACTGTGCTAACTACAATAAAGTGTTTTAAGAAAAACAGCTTTCTGAGAAACTAGGCCCCATGCTGGCAGTAATTTTTAAACAGCTATGTGGAGATGTAGTCTAAATGTCATAAAGTTCATAATTCTAAAGGTACGACTTGATGAATCTTAATGTGGTCACAGAGGTGTATTCACATTAGTGGTAGCCATTCTTCACCTTTAAATCGGCTTTGCCCATAATGCTTAGAAATAGTGCCTGGGCTATTGTGTATTCACTAAATACTCGGTGAATAAGCAAGTTAAAAATAAAATATTATACCCTCAGAGAGCTCCTTCTATAACAAATTAGATGAAATGTTCATATGAAAAGAGAAAATGAGATAACGTTTCAATAATGCAGCAAATTTATGTAGTAACCCATTGAACTAGAAAATCTGTATCAAATGCTTACTCTGCATGTACCAGGTAGAATTATGTTAAGTTTTAAGCTAACTGAAAATTTCTCATAGAATTAAAAGTCATAGCTTTGAGATTTGTTGTTATTATTGGGTACGTTCTGACCATTAATAGCTGTGTAGGGAATACAAATATTACTTAACTTTACAATATTTTTCTGGTTTAGGTAAAACCTGAGGAATGCAGAATATACATGTGTAAAACTTAGTCTGCATTTCTATTGTGATTTGAAAAACTAAGAGAGACTATTCACCTCAAGACGGGCTTTCCAGAATGTCTTAGAAATTCTCCTCCTTATTGTGACAAAATGCCTGATAAAAGATGCTTTTTTTTAAAAAAAAAGTATTTATATGAGTATGCTGTAGCTATCTTCAGATACACCAGAAGATGACGTCAGATCCCATTACAGATGGTTGTGAGCCACCATGTGGTTGCTGGGAATTGAACTCAGAACCTCTAGAAGAACAGTCAGAGCTCTTAACCGCTGAGCCATTTCTCCATCTGGATAAAAGACACTTAAGGAATGGATGAAGGCCTTATTCTGGCTCACAGTTTGAGGATATGGTAGATCATGGAGGGTTGGGTACAGCAGCTCGAATATGAGGCAGCTGGTTGCATCCCACCCATAGCCAGAACACAGAGATATGCCACTGCCATTCAGCTAGCTTGTTTTCTCCTTTATATTCAATGTGGTACCTAAACTTAGCCAATGGAAGAGTACCACACACATTAGGGTAAGTTTTCCTACTTCAGTTAATCTTTCTGAAAATACCCTCAAAAATACAGGCCAGAGCTGTGTTTCCATGGAGATTGCAGATCCTGTTACGTTGAGACTAAAAAGAAACTATCATGTAGATTTTGGGTCAATATAGGACCATGCTTCTAAAGAAAGAAATAATTTGAAATTTACGGTCATAACCTGGATCAGATGTGAAGTCAGAATTCTCAAAATGTAACTTCAACTTTTCAAACGAATAAAATATGAATTCTTGCTTTAATAACAAAATCAGGAACTTTTGTTGTGCTTCACTAACAGTAATTTTTCAAGAGGTGTAATTTTAAGAAATCACAGTTTATGTTATAGTAACTCATTAAAAAAACACAGATTGGTGACTGAAATAACACTGTATCTTATGTTTTGTTGAAATTTGATGTTAAAAAATACAAACAAACAAATAAAGCCAAATGAAAAATCTCTGGTCTCTAAGAAATTGGAGTGTGTTAACTTCATATTTTTTCCCTTCAGTGTGAATTGAATTGCTATCTGAAGAGCAATTTTATAAAAAAGAATCAGGGACAGAAAGAAAATGGAAAAAAGGAACAGGAGTCACAGTTATTTTTAACATCAAGTGTTGAAATTAAGAGTTAAGTAAGGTTAGACTTTGGACAGTGGTCAGACCCTGGATCTGAACCTCTTCAGAACCCTCTCCTCACTAAAATGTGCTTTCCTATGAATGTGTAACTGGGTCTGTGGACTGTAGAAACTACTGTAAAGAGGACTTCAGACTTTCCTCTAGGTTTACACACACATCCAAGTGTCACTTTCCACCCATGTCTGTTAGTTGTGAGTGTGCAGGATCATGTCCAAACCTGAGCTGAGTTTCAGCAAAGATCTGAACTGTGGCTGAGGCATAGCTAAGAGATAACCTCTCCCTGAGTGTGAAGAGCTAACTGTGTCTATTTGTGTCACCAACTGTGGCAGCAGATGCTCTCAAGAGCCTCTGCGATCACAACACAAGGAAGCTGTTATGGATGAGTGGGTATTTAGTCTCCTGAATTATTGGCCATGGGGGCAGTGTCATCAGACAAGAGAGGCCAAGGTGCCTAGGGGGAGTTTAAATGACGTCTTTTGAAATTGCTAGGCTGTGAACACCATTTTTACCCCCTACTAATTTTCTCCTAATTAAGTACATTTAAGGAGTTGCTATAATCGTGGAACTAGTCATTGTTTTTTACAACCTTAGCTTCTAAAGTCATGGCTGTAGAAAATGATGGGACAAAATACTGACTTGGTGTGATCTAGATATGGGTTTAAAATCTGTTTCCATGGCGCCGGAGAGAAGAGTACTTGCTTCTCTTTAAGAGGACAAGACTTTGGTTTCCATATCAGGTAGCTCATGCTACCTGTAAATACAGCTCCGTGGGCATCTGAAACCCTCTTCTGGCCTCTGAGAGCATCTCTCTCTATATACAATGTTGGGGGTAATATTTAAAAAATGGCTCCCGGACCAGGCTTTTCCTAGGGAGCCACCATTTTCCCATAGATCTGGCTATCTAGAAACACCTGCCTAGGCACCCAGAAGATACCAGTGTGGGGAATGGCTCTGCCAATCCCCTATGCTGTCTCCACAAAGCTGGACTGAACCCCAGGCAATATCCACCATACCCACGGTTCCCGGTAGAATGAAGACTCTTAGAGCTTAAAGGTTATCCAATTGGTTCATATATTTGGAAATGCTCAATTAGCAAGATGCCCACACAATTAGAATTGTAAACCCAATTACCTAACCTTGATATCAATAACTACCTTAGACTGCTAGAGACACTCGGACATCCGTTGCCATTTTCTCTCCTCGTCCTCTCCCTCTCCTTCTCCTCTTCCCTCTTTGTTCCTCTCCTCCCCTTCTCCTTCTCTCCTCCTCCTCTCCTCACTCTGCCTACCTCTATACTGCCAGATTACTGAGCTTTATACAAATGTAGTGGGAAGATACCCCACTATAATACATGTATACACACACACACACACACACACACACACACACACACACGAGAGAGAGAGAGAGAGAGAGAGAGAGAGAGAGAGAGAGAGAGAGAGAGAGAGAGAGGGTGGGGTAGGGATAGGCACAGATGTATAAAAAATGATAAAATAAAATCTAAAAAGTAAAATCTATCTTCACAACCTATTAGTTTACTTCCTTCTCATGGTTACTGTGAGGTAATAATGATGGCAGCATGGTACCTTTCTGGGTTTCACAGAGAGATGGCCTTACAACAAATGATACTGTTACTCAAATCAAATTGGATCATTGTCTTTATCACAAACAGGACAAATACAATGGATCTTTAATATTCCTGATGATAGAGAAATAACACTGATCAATTCATTTCAAATTATTTTATAAATTTCACAGAATGAAGAACTTTCAAAGTATGACAATTTCTGGCTTGAAAAAGAAAATCCAAAATTTTGTATGTAAGACCAGTTTGTTTGCTTTTAGCCATGTCATGAGTCAGAATACAATTAAGGGGACTGATGTCTTGCTTGTTAATATGTTGTGTGTGGACAAGAAAGCATAATTGTCTGGGAACTTGTGAACAATGAAAACTGCAGCCCCTGTCGAAGCCTTTTGACTTTTGAGAACCGACATTTTAATGAGATACCAATAATAGAACCACACTTGTTCTATTGGTACAGTGAATTAATAGATAATTAATAGTTAATTAATAGAACCACACTTGTTCTATTGGTACAGTGGAGTCAGAGAGTCAGTGATCTGAAATGTTAAAGAGAAAAACTAATTTCTCACTGAGGAGATTCAGGTTAGGATCATTAGATCTTGTGGGAGAGCTAAGATTTCAATGAGTGATTAGCATATTCCAGGCTGAGGGACTAATAGGGAAGAAGGAATGGAGGTGCCAATTCAATTATGTTTAGTGGGGGGCCATTAGAAGCTCCTCTAAAATTGGATTATAGACAAAATAAGAGGGAGAGGCAGGGGTTGAGGCAAAGCGAAGCTGAATGGGAGCAAACGCTGACATGCTCTCAGAGTCATGCTCCTGCGTATGATATTCTACGTAAAAAGGAGATCTCAAATATTTAGGGACAAAGAGAAACCATCAAGTTTATTTGAGTACCAAATAAGAAGATATGCAGAGTAATGGTTGGAGCCTAAAAGGCAGCTGAGGAGAGGTGGTCTAGTCAAGTCTTTTGAGGGAATAAAATGTCAAAAGGGAAGAGAATTAGCATCAGAGGATATTTCTGCAGTGGAAACTCAAGGCTTGTGCAAATAGTACCAGCAAGTTAAGTCAGGGAGGATGTATGTCCATGAGAAAGGTGATGAGGCAGAAGAAAAGAGATCCATCAAGACAGAGTCACAAAGAAGTGACAGAGTTACCAGGACAACCATTAGCTCAGTTTTAAACAGATTTGATTAGGGTACCTCAGAGACAGCCATGTTTTGAAGGAAAAAAAAAAAAGTTGTTTGGATTGAAGGGAAAAGTCAAGGTCAAGGATGCATATCTAGTTCCTTAGAGCTACATCCACAGCTCCCACCTCTCCATCACATATTTGGTTATCATAGTGGAGGCTATGGAGGTGTTTGGGTGCCATCCCAACACAATTTATTTTAAAAATATAGCTCTATTCTATACATAAAGCCATTTATTGCAGATATATGTGTAGACATCTTGGGTTTCAAAGCACCTGCAGGTCAGGATGAGAGGGACAAACACAAACACATCATCATAAGCCAAAGTGTAGACATATGCTGTCCCACAGAGATGACTGCTGGTGTGACTTTCTACTCTTAGAAGGCATTTCTGGTGGGAAAGAGTCTGCATTGAACATCAGGCAAGAATGAGTTAGCTTCGTCCATAATTGCGTTGTTCACTGAAATGAGCAATTTACCACCACAGTTTCTAAGTAATGTTTTAGAATTTGGCAACCTATTTCCATAAGATCTAGTAGCCATGGTGACATGAAGAAACTCCATTGCTGAGCTGTCTTGCTTTCAAAAAGCTCTGAAGACTCATAAATCCACCAACGGAGGGGGGGCGGCAAATACTGCGTTTTAACAGCTGGTAAGGGGTAAGTTGTCTAGAATGTGTGAAGTTAGCTTGTAACATTATGTAACATCATGTCGTGAATAGAGTAGCACCGGAGTCCAGAGAAAGCCAATAAGCATTTGCTGGATCTTTCCTACATGGCTCCGCACAGCTGATGACTGTCTTAAACCACGACTGGGAAAGCAGAGATCAGAGAAGTGGATCTAGATAGGCATTTTCACATGTTCTTCTGTCTTATATATATTATGATATGATAGAACAAAATATGTGCAACAAAGAAATATATGCCAATAGCTATGAGACGTTCTATTCTATCTAGCATGGCACTTCTGTCTTATGCTTAAGAAAAATATCAAAGAGAAATACAAATATATGTTCAGAAAACCAGCAGGGAAATATGGGTTAGTAATGCTATCGGATGGTAAGATGTAATAAACAAAGTTGAAAAGAAGCCCTAGTGGTAGTAGATGGCTCCTGGCATAATATTAGACATTGAAGGTGGGTCACAAATCTGTCAAGTGCAGGAGTCCACTACAGCTGCAAAATGGACAGAAAATCTGCTAGAGGCAACAGGAGCTCAGTCCTGGATGAGGAAGAACAGGAATTAAATTTTGCTTTACATTTTGGTCATTTGTATACTTAAGCAGGCATTACTTTACAATGAAATACTTTTGAAACCTTGTCTGATGTGAGACTCTCTACATGGTGACTGCAGCTTTTCTTTAAGGACTTTTTTGCCTGTCCTCTCCATCTGGAAAGTTATAATTATTCATCTTTCCAGGTGAGCGGATGAGGGCTCAGCGAGACTAGAAAGCAATTTGGCTGAGTTCACATGTGAGCTCTGAGACATGGGCTCCGTTGTTTTCTTTGTCTTTCCTTTCTTTCTTTCATTGTCCACCATCTTATTACTAGGACTCTAAATGATTAGAGGATTGACTCAGAGTCTCTTAAAATCCGTCTTGTGTAATATGTGTCTTTTTGCCTATATCCCCACTTTCTTTTTCCAGTAGATATGGTCAGGGAATCTAAAGAAGTGGCTCTGGGGCCTGAGCTCATCCTTTTGTGTTCTCTCCCAGGGTACCAACTTCTTATTCCAATGCGCGCACGCCATTATGGACAAAAAAGTAAATGCCACCCTTCTGGTTTGTGGCCTTGCAATTTTCAGAGAAGGCCCACAGAGACAGAACTTTTCTAATATGAAGCCTCCATGGAAAGCCTGAGTTGTTTCTCTTTATAATGTATATGCCCTTCCTTATTATTCTAAAGGTAATGTGCATTAGCAGAAGCATATAATGTGACCAAACAGGCAGGGCTCGATGTGTCTACATAGCTGTCATCAAACCAGTTAAGTAATATTCAAAGCACCAAGGTGACACATCACCTGACTGACAACCAGTGGTTCCCAAGACTTAGAACTCATTTTTCTTCCATCCAAGAGATAAGAAAACACTCAGCAAGTCCACATGATTAATGTTCACTGCTAGTTAAATTGGGCCTTTGTCTCAGCATAATATCTAAGTTGACATTGTCAAAATTAGGTAAAAACCTGACAGAAAGATGAGTCGAAACAGAAAGACGAGTGAAATAAAACCAGGACAACTTGCAAACCAGAGAAAATCACAAAACTGAGAAGGGAAAGTGGGATGTTTCAATCCTAACCAAGAATATTTGCTCCTGATGCCTTCTGGGAGAAGAAACTTTAAGACAGGTCCTGTCTGCAAGAGTAGTTGTCCAACACAAGACAGACCCCGCAGCTCTCTCTCTCTCTCTCTCTCTCTCTCTCTCTCTCTCTCTCTCTCTCTCTCTCTCTCTGTATGTGTGTGTATGTGTGTATTCAAAAAGTATTTTCTCTTAAATGAACAAAACAAGAGTTTAGGGGAAAGTACCATACAATATTTCTAATTTTTTCTCCCTAATTCCTTTGGAGACCAAAACTTACATGCTAAAATAGACTGCTTCGAACAATATTTTCAGACAAATTATTTTTATAGAAGCCATGATTTTAAAATGTGAAATAAGAAAAAAAATTCTGATAATAAGAGCCTTCAGATTAAAGGATGTGATTTCAGAAAAAAAGTGCGTCTCAGTTCAGTTGTTAGGACAAAATACCATATGCTGAGTGTGATAAACATCTGAAATGTATTTCCCATAGTTCTAGGGTTTGTGAAACCCAAGATCCAGCTTATGCTGCGGTTTAGGTACTGCCGAAGACTCTCAGGCTTGTCAGTGGCCACCTACTCACTGTGTTCTCGGTGGCTTTTCTTCTGTCATGCATGTAGAGAGAGAAAGCATTTTCTCTCTCTTTTTGCCCTCTCCTTTCACCTCTCTTCCTTTCTCTTGTTAGCAAACCACTAATTATTTCCTGGCAGCCTAACCCTTATCACCCAATCAAACCTTATTTCCTTCCCGAAGTCCTTTGCTCTAAATGTCATCACATCAGTAGGTAGGGCTTTAAGATTTGACTTTTTAGTGGAGTCAAGAATTCAATCTATAAAAATTGGTGGCTTGGAAAGAGCTAAGAAGCCTTACAGGAAGAATGCTTCTGCACTTGGCTAGGGATGAAGACATCCTCTATTCCTGCCCCTATGCCAGCTAGAAGGATCGATGGGGCTCACTGCATGGAAGCGCTTTCTGCAGCTCTACTTTGTAGCTCAAAGGTTTGCTTCTTGAAGCCAGCTGAACCCCGTGGCCTGTGGGTGTCAAAAGACACAGTGCCTAGTTCCTGGCAAAGACACTGGAATGCAAAGGAAAGGGCAAACACAGAATGAGTTGTTAAGGATAAATTAAGGTCTGTCCTCTGTATCAGAAGCAACTCCTAGGTGTTCTTTATTTCTGAATAAGTCAAGACTGATGCTCATTTGCATTTTGCGTGGTGACAGCCACAGTTCCTGAGATGCAGGGATTTGCATCAGCTAAAATGCCTTATCTGTCCCTTTTCCCAAGCAAATGGGAACTGTAGTTAGTAAAACAGTTTTGCACATTTGGTAGTGAAAAGAAGCAAATCAATGTCAAACTAGGGAAAGACCATTTTTCAGTCTTTTCCCATACATTTTTTTTGAAAGAAAAGATATCGAGTCACTTAATTAGCTTAATGACTCATGCTCTGAACACACTGAGGAAGCAAGGCCTTCCCCATCAAATAGACCTGGCCTGCTTCACTTTGCCCTAAAGGATCCGTGGGCTCATGGCACTTCCAGCACATTGTCAATACAACTGGATGGTAAGGTTGGAAGTGCATTAATCTCTTCAGTTCCCAGGGCACTTTGCCTGTGATTATAAGCTGAGTCATATTTACTGCAAACTAACAATATATGGATGTTATGTAATTTCATGGTGAAAACACTCAGCAGTGTTGGAAATAAGGGAAGTGAAAGATGACATCAACTGCATGCCTTATGAGGAAGACAGAGGGAAACCAGACCCGGGCTAGGAGCAGTATGCCAGAACAGACCAACAGAATGCACAGAAGCCTTTGAAACTCTGAGACAAACATAGGTCCTTTCCCTCTTGTTTCTCTCAGACATTTATCACAGCCTTAGCTGTGTGATGAAAACAGGACTAAAGACCTAGAGGTATTTTATCTAACATCTGGTCTAATTCTGTTGTACTGGGTCCATTTATCAGCTTCAATGATACCAGTCTAGCATATTTATGTAACTCATTAGTTTATGAGGAATGGCATAGATTAGAAAGAATATTATTCAGGTCTATTTACTGGGATACTCAGGTAGAAAAATATGGACATGAGCAGCATGGAGTGCTTACTCTCCATGCTGAATGGTAGCTTTCAGGAATGACTTCTATAAAAGGCCTATGGAAGGAGCTTCTATGACTGTGGAGTCTTTGGAACAAGGTTGACCTGTGTTAGGTTTGCTCTCGAGAGAGTAATTCAGCTGTTCTATGTCAACAGGTGTCTCCTTTAAATCTAAATGACTGACCAACAAAATGTACACCGTGGTCCTAGTTGGGACCTAGCTCCAAAGCACACAGCATGAGAAAGGTGGAACGCTAATATAGGGCCAGGAGGCATAGCCCAGGGGTACGTAAAACCTCTTACAAATGATGCAGAGATTTTATTTAGTTCATTTTATGTTGACACTGTTCACTCCATTTTTGATTTTGTGATGCTACATGTGCTATAAGAAGAGTAAATTCAAGTCTACCAATAATGCCTAGCTAAAAACACGACCACCACCACCCAAAACAACAGCAAAATAATAATAAAACAAAAATCCTACAGATTTTACTTTGGTAAAAGATCCATCTAGATTTCCGGGATCATATCAGTAATTTGATAGCTATTAGTGGATACATGGTGTTTGCCAGTGTCTCCCACATGAATAGCAGTAGAACACCAGGGTAGTCACATGCATCACAGACATATTATATATTCAGTAATAAACAGAATGTGTGAAAATAGTGATTTATTCCATTTATGGTTTGAACAGTGCATTGTTTATCATGGTGACTAACTCGCTTGATCTGTATGAAGCTTGAACATTTCCTGGAAGATGGAATTTCACATGCTAAATCAGGAAGAGTTGTTCATTTGATCATGTTCAGAGCTTGGGTTTAGAAGTCAAAAGTAACAGACACCAAAAGAAAGTATCTTAGTTACTTTCTTATTGCTGTGAAGAGACACCCTGACCAAGGCAACTTACAGAAGAAAGTTAATCGGGGCTTACAGTTTCAGAGGTGAGTTCATGACATTCAAGGAAGGGAGCAAGGCAGGAGACAGGAAAATAAGGCATTGAGCAATAGCTGAGAACGTATATCTTGACTGAAAGTGAGGGAGAGAGCTAAATGGAAATATTGTGGACTTTGGAAACCTCAAAGTGGCACATATTCTCCAACAAAGGCACACTCCGTTATTATTTCCCAAGCAATTCCACCAACTGAAGACTGAATATTCAAACACATGAGCCCATGGGGGCCATTCTCATTCAAATCACCACAGAGGGGAAAAGACTTTTGTGTTGCATTAGGAATCCTGAGGAATGGGCCGAGCATGCGCTGTACTTACAGCAGAGTTTAGTAATTGCATGGTTTAGTAGTTGAAGGTTCATGAAGGCTGAAGGCCCCACTTCTTTTTCAGAGATGCTTGCATGCCTTTTTCACCCATGATGTCAGAGATTAACTTGTCAGAAAGGAGCAAGGAATAAGACTTGTTTAAACTTAACTTAATTTCAGACTTTAATGTGTCTATTATATAGGCAAATAATATATATTTATTCTTGTAGTCATAATGAGAATATACAAAATAAAATACATTTTTTTGCCATTGACTTGCTTGATGTCTACTGAGGTATATGTATGTTAATATGTAAAAATAAGTTCAAGTTTACATAGAGAGTTGTTCTAGGGTAGAAATAGTCACTGAATTATGAATGTTCTCTAAAGAGGGAGAGATACACACACAGGAAAATAATTGGGGATGTAAGTAAACCCACTGGCAATGCATTTAATCCAAAATGTGTTTTTGGACATGTTGGATTTATTAGAATGAAAGGGCTTAATTATAGATACTTTTGAGTAAAACAGTCACTGAACTGAAAAGAAATGATGCTGTCTATTTAAGGTTCTCTTTGGGGCTTAGGTGGAAATCAAGAAGTATTAAGACAGGATTTGCATTTCTTAGAAGGAAACACTAAAGATAAAGAATGCTAGATTTTCACCAATGGTTATTGGGATTGTTATCTACTGTTATTAGTCCAGGGTAGGGGAAGAGAAGAGGAAGAAAAGAAGAAAGAGGAATAGAAAGAGAAGGAGGAGAAGAAGAAGAGAGATAGGGAGGAAGAAGGATGAGGAAGGGAGAGAGGAAAGAGAGGGGCAAAGGAGGGGAATGGGAAAGGGGATAACAAAGAGAAAGTGGGGGCAGAGAGGAAAGATGTATATGAGGCGCTGTCCTTGCTGTTGGAATATTATTAAAGATAAATATGGTCTAAGGATTTCTGGGTTCAATAAGCGTACTCACTGCTGAGTATACACAGTATTATGAGGAACAAGAATTGCTAAAAAAGGTTACCAATGGCGAAGTTACCACCAAGTATGAAAATAGTTAGTTTAATACATAATACAAAACAATTAGTTTAGTTCATAAGACAGAATCTAGAACAAGCAATTGGATTTTCAGACTCAAGGCTTATTATCTACTATCCTTTTCATTGGGTAACAAAATACCCAACAGAAAGCAATAAAAGAGAGAAGAGATGTATTTTCACTTCTAAATTTCAGGGTTTATCAATTCCTCCTGGCAGGAAAGGCATGACAGGGGGATCTTGTCAGTCTGAGGCTGATAGAGTATATAGCAGCCGTTCCACATAACTGGTGGGTGAGGAAACAGAAAACAGGCCTATGAGCAGAGCCACAGTTTAGTCCTCAGGGTCTGTCTCTAATGGCTACATCTACCATTGAGACCTATATTACAAATACCACCACTGGGAACTAAGTATTCAAACGTACAAACATGGAAGATATTATATTTAAACAGTGATGCAAGAGTATGGTAGCCAGAAAGACCATAAACATGAAATCCCTTTCCACTGGAAAACAGCTTATAACTTTGCAAGTAAATGGTTGCTACAGTGACATTATATGCAGATGGCATTAGAAACATACAAGCAAAGCAATCCTCCAACCAATACAAAGACAAGTCCAGGAAACAAAGCTATATCCCAGGAGCCGCTGTGGAAGTGGGAGCTATCTAACTCCGTCATCACAGAGTGAGGATTATTCTTTTGAGCTGTCCAACAGATTCAAGATGGGGCCCTGATTCTCTGGTACACACTGCACTTGAAACCCAGGCATGTGTCTTCCTGTCTGTGAGAGGTGTATGCAATGTATGTTGTGATGGAAGATCACAAAAGGATGGAGAAAACAGCACCTTCCCAACAGCATACCTACTGTTAAGTAAGAGTTAAGTGCTGCTCCATGATAGAGCGATTGTTGTCATTGTGTTTTGGGTCAACTTGATAAACCTTGAATCATCTAAGAGAAACTCAGTTGAGAAAGTGCTTCCATCACATTGTCATAGGCATGGCTCTGGGGCATGTTCTTGGTTAGTGATTGATGTGGGTGGCTCAGCTCCTGTGTGTGATGCCACACCTGGACCGGTGATCCTGGCTTGTATGAGAAAGCCAAGGAGAACATGCTGGTAATGGCATCATTCCTTCATTGCTTCTGCATCAGTCCTCATCTCCAGATTCCTGCCATGAGTTCCTGCTCTGATTTCTCTTTGTGATGGAAGGTGACTATAACATAGAATAAGCCCATGCCTCCCAAATTACTTTTGGTTGTGGTGTTTTATCACAGTCATAGAAACCCTACCTAAGACAAGGCCTTGAGTTTTATTTCCATTATGGGAAAAATACCCCTTCTCCCCTTTGAGAAAATGTGTAGACATGAGCTATCTGGACTCTCCACCAAAATACTTGCAGGCACACTTACAGGTTGGCCTTTGTCTTTCTGTTCCATGCAGAAGACTACTAAGTAATGCAGTCTCCTAAGCCTGCCTGCAAAACCACCAAGCAAGACCTAAGCAGACCACTCATGTGGCTTCGACATTTGTCATGGTAAACTATAGAAGTGTTTTTAAAATTTTGATAACCTCTGATTGGCATTTTAAATAGTTAACACTAGAAAACACCACAGCGAAGGCTACCACTGTATCAAGCAAATTTACTTTTATAGAAACTGGCATTTGGGCTTCAGTCTTTGCTTGCAGCTTTATGTGCACCTTGCTTGGTGACCTCTAGCTCGAGTCTCTCTGACCCCCACAGCTTCAAGATCTCTGCCTTACATGAAGCTGCATACTGAAGGCTCTGACTTTGCAAGGTCAAATTCTACCTCTGCCACTTACCCAGTCTGTCACTCAGGACAGCTCACTTTACTTTCCAACTGTGTTTTCTCTTAAGGATGTCAATGAGGATATGCAGCACAGAAGATGGGAGTAAGCACTGAAGGAGGTGGTAGAAGCAAAACACTTAGCACAGTGCCTAGCCCATGGGTAAATGCTATTGTTATACAACCCATACATGAACAGCCATGGTTTATAAATATTCGATTTAATGTGTCCTGTACTTATGAAGAGGACCAAGTTGTTATAAGGGTATTTTGAGACACTGTTGTCAAAGCCAGAACCTCAGTGTTCTCTTAAACCCCTAAGTTCAAAGCCAATTACTCAGTAGATGGAAAATTCAATTATTCTATGTCTTGGTTAGGATTTTATTGCTGTGAACAGACGCCATCACCAAGGCAGCTATTATAAGGACAACATTTAATTGGAGCTGACTTACAGGTTCAGATGTTCAGTCCATTATCATCAAGGCAAGAACCTGGAGGCATCCAAGAAGGCGTGATGCAGGAGGAGCTGAGAGTTCTACATTTTCATCTAGAGGTTGCTAGGAAAATACTGACTTCCAGGCAGCTAGAACAAGGGTATTAAAGCCCACTCCCACAGTGACACACATGACTCTAACAAGGGGCCACACCTACTCCAACAAGGCCATACCTCTAAATAGTGCCATTCCCTAGGCCAAGCACATACAAACCACCACGCACCACAGATATGCAGTTCAACTGCCTCTAGGGCACAAATATGCAATTGAGCAAAGGTGATCACGGGCCAGCTTGTGATGGAACGGACCAAAGTGAACTACCATGAAGGACATTATGTATAAGCTATGATAAGAAATAGTTAAGTTCCTATAACTTCTTACAGTAAAGGGTCCTTCATGGGGTTGGAGAGAGTGTCTTGCCTTTAATTGGGAAGCAAGCTATCAGCTGTATTTTCATTAGGTTTTTTTTTCTTCTGTCTTTTTTAAAGTTTATGGAAAATAAATCTATGAAATCTCATCTTTGATGTGATCTTTTAGCTCCCAATGTTTGGGTGACATAACAGTCAACTCACAAATCCTGTCTTTAGGACAGGGGAACTGGCCCAGTAGGTTAAAGCACTTGCCACTAAAGTATAAGGAATGGATTTTCCCAGGACTCTATATCACATAAAAAACTGATGGTGTGTTGGCCTGAAAGGACAAATCCAGCGAGCCATAGACAGAGGATTTTTTAGTGTGGTCCATACACCATGATGAAACCAAATGGCAAGCTATAGGTTCAATGACAGGTCTAGCTTCAAAATATTAAAGAAAGACACATGAGAAGAACCTTGGGTCTCCATGCACGAGTGGCCACATACATGCATACAAATGTGCAAGGTCCACTACTCATTCATATTGTGTACCTCCACTCTTTAGTTACATGGCTCGTTTGGTTACGAAGGTATAGGAAAGAACCTTAACCCTTTGCCTGCCAGCCATCTCAGCCTTGGTAGCTTTTTCATTGTAGATTTAAAATGGTTCAAGTTATACGAATATCCACTAGGCCTTCTACACAAATAGTTCACACTTGCAACAAGACCAAAAGACACCACCATGTGGTTTCATAAAGGTTTCAGACCCATAAGCAGCATCAGTGGCCAATGTCACTGGTTCGTCCTCTGCAGAGACACCAGTTTAATTAGATTGTTTAATACCTATGTTAACATTTTGATGTGCAGAAATACAAACATCTATGTCATTAAATAAGCACAAAGCATAATTTTCTCCACAAAACAGATTTCCAGGTTTCACTTACAGAAAATGCTCTGAATCAGGGGCTCGCTCTTCTGCAGTTGGCTTTCTCCTTTTCTCAGCAAATCAGCAGAATATAAATGGGTCAAGGGCTTGGGAACCAAACTCAGTTACTCTGAAAGAGCAGCAACAAGTGCTCTTAACTGCTCAGCTCTCTTCTTAGTCACATCTAGGTCTTTATTCTCCTAATTCTCATCTTTCAGATGAGAAAAATGCCATTACTTAGTTATTCATTAGTCAATTCAACAAATATATGTATCCTGCGAGGCTAAAAGAGACCCAGTAGAGAAAACACCATTGTCTCAGTTTTAAAAATACATAAATATGTTTTCATGTGTGTGGGGGAGTAAGAAGGTGTTACCCAGATCCTTCCAAGTGCATAGGTCCAGGTTCTTTTTAAAGAGGAGACACCTACCCTGAGAGATATAGTCCCTCAGCTGAAGCTTATAACAGCACCATCAGGATCTGTTCTAGCCAATGGTCATATACATATTGCAATGGGGGTTAGAAACTCTGTATAATCCTCGCCTCTCTCTCTCTCTCTCTCTCTCTCTCTCTCTCTCTCTCTCTCTCTCTCTCTCTCTCTCTCTCTCTCTCTCTCTTTGTGTGTGTAGGTAAGTGTGGTAAACTAGTTATTGGCCCTTCAAAGGGCCAAATGATGACTTGTGTGACCGAATCTCTGGGGTGTATTCATCATCTTCACATTATTGCTCACCTGTTCCAGCTTCTAGCTTTAGTTCGCTGCTTCATGCCATCCCCTGTGTGCACAAATGCATTGGTAGTTAAGTGTCTAATACCTCAAGGCCCTCCTACACCAATCTTCAGTGCTGCATCATTCCTACAATTTGTTTCCTACATTTATTCCTCACAGGTATTGCATATTTATTTTATTACTTGGATTTCATGCATTTCACTAAGCATCACAGAAGTGCCATGAAAAGAAACATTTTGCATATTTTATTCATGGCTTCATCTCCAGTGCCAACCAAAGCCCGTGACATCCTACAGAGTAAATCCTTTTTTATTGAACAGGGTGGTCTTAGGCCCAAGCGTGCCATTGGCTTTCATACTCTGGAGTTTGCTGCCGTGGGCAAATGATATTACTCAGGTTTCTGTTTCTGAGTGTCAGATGGACACTTCTATCTTCTTTTGCAGAAGTTCTGTGAAGGTGATTAAGTTTGTTCAAACTCACTGACTGACAACTCAAGTCTTCACAATATGTCATCACAGTCTCAGTTTATACATTGTTCTGAGGTTTCTTGGATTTTTTTTAAGTCTCTAATCAGAAACTATTTCATTCAAATGTAACAGCATGAACTGTGTCAGCTTAATTATCCCTGTAACAGACAACGCAAATTAACCTGCACTGCTTATTGTTTCATCCAATCCTTTACTGATGAAAGCTTTGACAAAAAGAGTACCCCAAATTCAACCAAGGTCATGGGGGTGATTTTTCTCTTCTCTCAGTTCCTTAACTCTTAATCTCTGAATACCAGCTAGGGCAAGAATTAGGTGTGATGCCAGCAGGTACCACAGCACTAGTCAGAGGACCATTTGCAGCATCTGTTGGATCCTGAATCCTCTAGGCCATTGATTTCTGCAAACACAGTAGGCTGGCTGCATTGAAAGCAATTAATCCAGGCATTTTATGTACACTTCAGCCAGCAGGACTTACTTTCTTACGTAGAAAACACTGGATGCTTCCTATCAGCTTTATGATGAGCAAGAGAAGGGAACAAAGGGAAACTGGGAGGCAGAGACAGTTAATTTGTAAAGTATCTTTTATAGCTTCAAGGTCTCTTTCTCACAGGGCTCGTTTTGGTTCTACTTCATCTCTCTTTTTCATTTCTATTCTCCATCTACTCATTCATGCACTCCTTAATGCAACATGAATTATAGGGATGTTTTCCATCTGCCAGGCCCCAACAAATGTAAAAAATAAGGAAGGATCAACAAAAAGATATAATTTGTGCCCCTAAGAGTTGAATGTGTGAAGAGGCACTCAGTATTCCAAGGTCTAGGAATTTAATTTGCTTTCCATTGATGTGATAAACACCCTGACAAAAACCAAGCTGGAGAGGAAGGTTTTATTTCAATTTATACCTCCCAGGTCACAATCCAATACTGAGGGAAGTTAGGACAGGAACTCAAGGCAGGAACTAAAGTATATATATGTGTGTGTGTGTGTGTGTGCATGTATATATGTATGTATATATATACATATATGAAATAAAAATAAAATTTGTCTTCCTTTTTATGGATCTCCCCTCCCTCTTATTAAAAACAAAACAAAACAAAACAAAACAAAACAAAAAAAAAACCAAACAACAAAACCCCATGGCTCTATAATTAGGTGATAAAAATAACATATCTCTAGAGGCTAAGGTCAACCTTTTCATTGGCACTGGGGAGATAAAAAAAAAAATGCCAGTGACTAGGTTTACACAGGAAATCTGAAGGCAGAACACGGCCACCTTGGAAAATAGCCTGAATAGTTTGTTTTGCTTGTGGCTGATGGTGAAATTAATTAGCAGGGAGGGAAAGATGCGGTTCCAGGGAGTCCCTCTGACCTAGATACAGATGCAAGTGTCCCTGTAAAGGTTTCCAATGCAAGTGCAGCTCTTCAGGACCATTGATAGCTACTGGTAAAGTCTTAATGGCTGATTCAGTAAAGAGGATGAGTAGTTCACTGTGTCATGAATGGAGAAGCAGGAATTCAACAGCACAGTGCTTTGCAATGGGGCCATGAGAGGACATGGGGCATCAGGGTCACAGCAGTAAATAGAGAGAAGCTACCACTAACATCTAATGGGGTGCAATGCAATCTACATGGGCTTTTACCTTTTCTTCCCACCTAAGCTAATTCTGGATTCCCTCACTGGAATCCACTCCTTGCCCAAGGTCAGAGAAAACTGAGTTCAGTTAATTCATAACTTATAACATCTTTATTTTCCACAATAATGAAAGGAGAAATGAGGTTGACCCTATTTGTTTAGGCAAGCTGCTTCATAAAACTGAGTTTTGGAGTTCAATCTGGAAAAAATCGTATCACTCAGATAATTAAAGTCAGTGGAGATGCTCATCATGCTTCCCCGAGTCCAATCAGATGGCGAATATTATCATTATTGCTTGGAATTGGATGCACTTAGAGCTCATAATTGACTTTTAATTAAGTGCCAAACTGTTTGCCTCTGTGACACATCCCCTAAAGGTTTCTTCACCACCTCTCATTTACTTCAGGTGTCTTCCCAGAACACGCAGTGCTGCTGAATGCCCTGACTACAGATCCACGAGAGGAGGCACTGTGTGGCAACATGCCACCTTTAAGAGAACTGCTATGAACTTTCTCATGTTTTATGTACACATATAATCAGTAAGTACTTTGAAGTCAAAAGCAAAGGTTTAGTTCGAAAGTCAGCCCTTAAAAAAAAAAAAATCAGGGGCTGGACTTACATCTCCCACACATTTGTAGCAAATGTGCAGCTTGTTCTTCATGTATGTCCCCTAACAACCGGAGCATGGGCTGTCTCTGACTCTGTTGCCTGCCATTGGACCCCCTTCCCCTCGCTGCACTGTCTGGTTGGGCCTCAGTGGGAGAGGAGGTGCCTAGTCCTACTGGGACTTAATGTTCCAGGGTGGCATGTACCCAAGTGGGAGCTTCCCCTTCTCTGAGGAGGAAGTCATAGGGGAAGGGGATTTGTAAGGGCATGACTGGGGGAATGAGGATGTGATTGGGATATAATGTAAATAAAACAAATAAATTACAAAAAAAATCATGTGCAGGCAAAATGGTTTTTCGGCCTCCTTGGCTTTGCTCAGAACAGGAAGAAATACTGACAAGTGTATAATGCATGTTGTATTACACAATTATGGAAGAAAATGCGACTCTGTAGGATATTTATGGCTAAAAGAAAATTTAATTGTCAATAGGAGAGCAGATCAAGCTTTGCGCTAAGACAATGGAGGGAGCCTGCGTTAGTGTCTCCAATGTCTTCACTGACATTACATGTTTCCACCTTCAAGATATCAGTTTATAAAGACTGCCTAGAAATCTCTTCATGCCTCTATGTGTCTTCACATTTAATTATTCAGATGTTGAACAGTCATCACCAAATCAGAGAAGCCTTCCCTGAATGCCTATGTTTGTAACTTTCTCGATGCAGTGATGAAATATCCTGACACAAGCAATGTATAGGGGAAGGATTCAGTTGGTTCTCTGTTGTATAAGTAGTTTACCATGGCAGGGATGTCCTGGTGGGAGATGTTCATGTTGCATCCAATCAGGAAGCAGAGGATGAGAAATACTCAAGTCTGGTTGGCTCTCTTCTATTTATACTGTCCAGGATTCAAGCCCAGGGAATGCTAGATTGCTAGCAACCATAATTAAGGCAAGTTCTCCCATCTCAGTTAACCTACTCAAGATAATCAATCCTTCAAGGAGTGCCCAGTGACTAATCTAAATGGTCCCTCAGAGGTGTGCCTGGAAACTTTTCTCCTAGGTAACTTCAGATTCTATCTAGCTGTCAATCAAGACTCCCATCACACTACCTATATTAATAAGTGGTTTCATTTTTTTTTTCATTAATTGAGACAATTCATAACCAGGGAGTATATATGTTTGTCAAGTGAATAAATTGTCTCTCTTAGGAACATAATTCAAATGAGCATTCATCAGTCATAATAGCAGTAATGCTAGCTGTGTGTTCTATGTTAAGCTCTCTCTAACTGATACTGACATACATCATCACCCACCTCACCAAGTAGTTGTGTGTTATGGGATTTCCTACTACCAGCTTCCAACTAATGTGCCATATACTGGCATATATATATATATATATATATATATATATATATATATATGTGTGTGTGTGTGTGTGTGTGTGTGTGTGTGTGTGTGTGTATTACATTTTTTAAAAGATACAGAACAATCAGTCTGTTACAAGACTCCACCCCTCATCAACCCGCCATACTCCAGTCTTGAGACACTGACTATTAAGGACTTTCCATCTACATCTTCTTTTATTCTCACGGTGTAGCTAATGAGTGCATTTGTAACAGGGGCACCATACCACTGCCTTCTATTGCTGGGTGGTCCCACAACAAACACATCATCTGAGCACATCTCAGGTGTGTGTGGTATATGTGAAGTCTTTGGATACAAGATGTAATTTCTTCTCAGGTGTTATCCACTATCTTTTCTTGAGATAGGTCATCTCATTGTTCTGGTTCTTGCAACTAGGCTATCAATGGAACTGCAAGCATACACCACCATTCTGGCCTGCCACTTTTATATCTGATAAAACTCAAATTGTTGTACTTGTGAAACAAGCATTTTACAGATTGAACTGTTCCCCTGGCTTCCTTTCCCTGAGATTTTTTTTTTTTTTGATGTTTTAAAATTCTACCTACAAAGAACTGAGTGTCAGTGGGCTGGGATGTACTCATCATAGTACCAGAGCTTGTAGATCAGCACGGAGCTAAATATTATTTCATGTAGTTTAAAAATGTCAATCCAGAAACTTGGTTGTAAGGAATCTCATTACAGCTGATGTAATTAAAAAGAGAATTCAACTTAGATCCACAGTGCCCATATAAAAGTCAGGTCTTGCAAGCAGTATCTGCAAACACCATTGGTGGAAGGCAGAGCACATAAAGGCATACTGAGAGCTCATTGACCAGCCAGTCTGTCTGAAACAGCATTCCAGGTTCAGTGAAAGAACCTGTCTCAAAAAGAAAGAAAGAAAGAAAGAAAGAAAGAAAGAAAGAAAGAAAGAAAGGAAAGAAAAAAAGAAAAAAGGAAGAAATGAAGGAAGGAAGACAGAAAGAAAGAAGAAAGAATGAAAGAAAGAAAGAAGGAAAGGGGGAAAATCTGAACAAGAGAGGAACACGCATGCTGGCCTCTGGCCATCACAAACTCACATGCATTTATGACCCTCTCCATCCATTGTGCTTATATTGTTAGTTATGCATTTTACTAAGAGATATTTTCCTTTGTATAAATGATTTTTCTTTTGGCCTTTCTGTACAGCTTTATCTTTCTGCATACTATTTGCTCATCCAACCCAAATTTCTTTGCCAAGTATCTAAATCTTCTCTCAGGATGTTCATAAATGTTCAGTTCTCTATAAAATTTTCCACCCCCAAAGCCACCCCCTGACCCACTTCAACCTGACCTAGTTTCTTTCTGGCTTCAGGTCCAGCTTCTGTGCAGGAAAGTCCTTGTAATAGTCATGTTTCTGTCTTCTGCCTGTGAGAGTTCCTGTTTTCAGTATCATCTGCCCGGTTAGGTGGCCTTTCTTGTCTTCTAGGGCAGAGCCCATTCTTTATCAGTTTTGTGAGGAAGGACGCAGGGACACTCTTTTGAGGCAGCCTACTACTCAGTAAGTTTGGATCCTAATGATGACTTCATTAATGTTTGAATGGCAGCAGAATTTTTAACTGAAAGGTATTAGTAGTGCTTTTTGTTTTTTGGTGGGTATTTGGAATGCTGTTCAGAAATCCAAGGTTATTCCAGCTTCTCGACTTTTGCATAGAGTCCATTTTTGCTCTGAAAGCTTAGGAATCTTTTTGTGAAGAAGAGACTCAGTATGGAAGTAAATTTAACCATAAATCTGAGCAAACAATAGATTTCTTCAATCTAGAAACCCTTATCCTTCACTGTGAGAAAAATCTCTTCTTAACTTTCAATTTCACTTACAATGGATTTATTTTATGATGTACTTGGATCTGATATAATTTTTCCATTTGCAGTTCACTGGAGTGAGGATTTTAGAGACATTAGATTCTATTAGAAGTTGAATCCAGTCTGCTTTCTTTATCATGAAATTGTAATTCAGTAACATTTTTTCTTTAGTGATTTTTTTTCTGAGGATAAATAATTCAAGTGTAATTTGGTAAACAACATATTTGCTTAAATTATAGTTTTATGTTAGAATTTCCTCTAAGGATTAAAATCTGAGGTGAAATTTTTTAATTAAAGATGGAATTTTTAAAAGGAACTAATAAGACAGTAACTAGAAGGAAGAGTAAGTAAGTAAGGTCCAGAGCTTGACTTGGAGATGGACGGCAAGCTCCTGAAGGAGACACGAACACACGAAGAAGGCAAACAAAGTGGCCGTGATATTTACCATTAATTCAGATTCTATTTCTGACCCTGAGGTTGAACGTTAATGAGAGTTTGGAACATAGGGAAGATTCAGTCTTCTTCATTTAACTAGGCTAAACCACTTGTAACAGACAACTCTAAAATCTGAGATTTGACTTCTTGCTGATGGAAAGGAAGACCAATCTTGAATATTACCACAGAAGCAAGCAGTGACATAGACCCTGAAAGACAAAGTTTGTCTTCTAGGAACAGTCCTAAGAGAAGTCTTTGAGGAAGCACAGGAAAAAATGAGTGGTGACACGGCAGAGTGGCTACCAGTGACACCAGCCACCATGTGCATCACTTTTGTCTGCTTGGAAGAGATGAAGGGGTAGAGAGAGAAAGGTTTTAACACTTTTTCTTCAAATAAGAGTAAACCCCTCTGAGAGGCAGTTGCCACTAAGGGTGACCCATGCCCACTGATAATAGGATGGTGGTAAGGGAGTGTTGGCCTTTGATTGTGTCCCTGAGGCCAATATTCTAAGCACAATTATTAGTCAGTAAAATAACTGTGAGTCTGCTTGACTGCCCTGCAGATCAAGTTATCTTATTTTTTCACATCACTCCCATGAAAAACAGTGTGGCTCCACTGATCTCTATTAAGGGTCAAAACCCATTATGTCTGAGTGAACAGGCATGTTCTGTTATGTATGGTTATGGTAAGAATATATATAAAAAATTATCTCATGAGGAAGGGGAAAGAAATAAGGGAGAAAGGGAGGGGATGGGGGAAAAAGGAGGCAGGTCATCGGATGCTTACTTTACAGAGCATCTGCTGTGAGACAAGGCACTGTGGATCTTGATTTTTAAAACTTCTCAAGTAAATTCTGGTACCAGTACGAAGTAGCCATTTCTTTGAGTGAGACAATTATTTTCTCTGACAAATAAAGGTCTTGTGGAAAGTTGTATTGTAACTATGAGAGGAGCTTCTAGGCCTGTTGGCCCCTTCCATTTCCAAGACAGGGCCCTGCTCAAGAGGATTTTCCCCTACATTCTGCTGCTCGGACTTGCTGGTCACAGAAACGTCATGTGCGCACATGCGCGTGCGTGCGTGCGTGCGTGCGTGCGTGCGTGCGTGTGTGTGTGTGTGTGTGTGTGTTTGTGTATAATCAAGCTTGCATGTAGAGTGTGTGTGCACACATATGTGTGTATGTGTGGTGTGCATATATGCAAATGTAAGTGTAGCATGTGTTTATGTGTATTTGTATACATGTCATGTTTTAGATTTGGTTTATTGTTTGTATTATGTTGATTGGGTTCCCAAAGTTACATGGGAATTCGCATATCTGCATATAAGATGCTGAGGGTCACTGCCCCTCAGCTTTGACTGGTAAATAAAATTGCTGGGCAGGAAGATAGAGGAGGGACTTTTAAGATTCCCCAGCAAGAAGTGCAGTAGAAAGAGAAAGGAGGTTTAGCATGCCAGGAAAGAGATAAGAAGATCCAGGCTTGAAAGCAGCAGAAGAGAAAGTGTACCAACCATGTAAGATCCAAGGAAGAACAGCCCTCGGGGGCCCCATTTGGTCTAGGGTAGCCAAGATGGTTGAGACTCCAAACCACTGAGGAAGGTAATGCTGCCACTACCACTGGAGGAGATTTGAGCAGTTTAATCAACTACAGGTACAATGTGGTTTCTAAAACACCAAAACAACCAAAATGACATCATTAGGGAAATATCAAGAGGAATATTTACAGGTATTGCTGGAGAACAAGAAGTGATTGCCTAAATAGCAAAGTTTCTTTTTCTCAAATCATTACATATAAATACCTACACTAAGTTAGTTTTAATGTTAAACCAATCCACGCTTTTATCATTTACTATAGCCATGGAGTAAAATACTATGCTTCTTCTTCATCATTATTTTTTTCCTTTTAAAATATTGACATTTATTTAGACATTTAAGTTACTAAGCCAGTAAGGAAATATTAATGATCAGAATGGTTTTCTGCCTTTTACACCCATATGCCCACCCAGTGAAGCCTCCATTGGTTAGTGAACTTGTTAAGAAAGTAAAGGAAAGTCTTCTGAAAAAAGTGGGATCCATATCAAATTTTTATTCAGTTCAGGTTTTTCTGCTTTGTGTGTATTGGGGCATGTGAAAGAGGGTTGAGCTGAGCCACCTTGAATTTTCACAGTTCTATTGATTTGCCTTTGGGCAGCAATTATGCTGTAGTCACCTTGCTCCATCCATTAAAAATGATCCAGTCTCCTAGACAGAATTCCTCTTACAAACAAACTAGCTCAGGAACCCCCCAGGATATAGAGAATCCATGTGATAGCTGTAGTGCCTGGGCTAGGCAGGCTGGCACATAGTATGCCCTCAATTTGCAGGTCCTCAAATGGATGTATTTATTCTTTTCAAGTTCTATATACTTTCCGTGGGCTGAGCTGCCTGTTTTCATCATGTCTCTACCCTAGATCCAGTCTCAGATGATCCCAGACAGCTTTATTTATTATATAGAAGGTACACAGTGTCTTCATGCACAGAGAGCTTTGTTTTTATCCTACTATATCTGTTTGGGAATGAATAGTCCAAGTTGGTGGGAGGTTCTCTGCTCCTCCTGGGACTCAGAATTTCCTCAATGAATTGTTAAGCCAACCCCAATGCTTTTTGTATTATTCTTCCATTCTGAGGGTGCAGGTGACATTGGTGGGGCTGCGAACTGGATGAAATGAGAAATGAGGTGGTGAACTGTGGGGAATCCTTTTGTTCATAAGCCTTAGGTGAGCATTTAGTCAAGATTGACAGTCAACTGCACAGGAGGCTAAAATAGTGTCGACCAGACCAGTTAGGCAGTAGGCATTACTGGGTTCTGTACAGAGCCAGAAGTTTGGGCACTGCATGTTTATAAAACATTTGCATTTCTATCAAATGGTCTTTCCTTGGGTGCTAGGCAACATTTCTGCAAATGACAGGGTTCATCATAAGCCGGCCACCTGCTTAATGAAAGCACTCTTCTACAGCATCAATCTTTTACTTCAGAGAGCTGAATCTAATTTCAAGTACATCGTTGACATGAACACAAGTGCCCGGGTGTGTATGAAAGAGCTTCTGGGGCAATCACATGCAAAATATTTCATTCCAAGGCAAGAGACTTTTTTTTTTTTTTTTTCTGGGCAGGGTGGATAAGAAGAAATGGGTGCTAAGGACAGGGACAGATCTACAGTAAGAACTCAGCTTGGGGGCAGGAGAAGGACCAGTAGGGATTGAAAGTGAAAACTGAGTTCAGGAAGAATGCTTCTTTGGGAAACCGGAGGCAAAAATGGTGAGCAGGTGTGCTTGACTCATTTAGTTAAACTAAATTAGGGCTTAATCATGAAAGAAAGATCACTAAGGTAGTAGAGAGTAGTTACTAAAGAAATTACCAAATGGAAGGTTGACCACTTGAAGAACTGAAGTTGACCACTTTTCCCAAGACTTAACTCCTGCAGTGGCAATCAAATCTAGTGCAACAGGGAAGAAAATGGACTCCTGTAAGATTGCAGGTTGTGTCAGTGGACACTCACTGGAGGACATTTGACAGAAGGCTGTTCAGTGTGGCCTGTTTTTGGTCTTCTGTGTTTGGTCATTTTCTTTTGAAGTTCGGTTCCTACATATCTGCAGGTAAGATAGGAACCCTGTCTTGATAATTATCGTTCCAACTTTCAAGCCTTTGGGAAAGACATTTCTGAGTTATAACAAAGCCAAGATACTGGGAGGCAATGAACAGTTCAAAGGACAGAAAAATCAACACACAACTAGATGTTTTCTAATGTAAATGATCTGGGGGGGGGTTGTAGGAGCCCACAGTCAGGAAGAAAGCTGCCTATGATTTAATTGAGCAGACAAGATATTAAGAGTGCTTGGTGTCTCACAGGTTGATTTCCTGCTTCCCCCCAGCAGTGCTTATTCTCATGCCTGAGGAACCACGGCTGCTAGATAATATGGAGATGTCACTAGTACATCTCAGTGAGCGTTGTCCAGTCTCTAGCAATCATGGAGACCTTCACTGTCTTAGTCAAGATTTCTATTGATGTGACCAAAACCAACTTGGAACAGGTTGATCTCAGGTCACAGAACATCCATAAAGGAAGTCAGGTCAGAAATTCAAGGCAGGAACTTGGAGGAAGGAACTGAGGAAGAAGCCCCACAGTTGGCTTAGCCTGCTTTCTTAGTTCAGGGTAGTACCATCTGGAATGGGCTGGGCCTTCTCACATCAGTTATTAATGAAAAAAAAAAAAGTGTTCCACCAAATTTCTCACAGGCCAATCTAGTAGGGCATTTTCAATTGGGAACATTTCCTTTTTCCATCTGACTTTAACTCCCATCAAGTAGGCAGGACACATGCCTTCTAATCTGTCTTAACAACTATAGGATTGTAATCTTTACCTTAAAACATGGTGTTGAAAGGAAAACTATCGATGCATCTATTTAGCAAACTGAGCCCGAGTCTTCAGCTTCGAATATTTAATGGACAAGAAGCATTATTGCTTCTTCACTCGGGCCTCCTTTGTACTGATAGAGGTAGTTAAATGCCAGGAGGCGTACATCAACAGTGGTGTTTATGATACATACTACCACATGTGTATGTTCTTATCTTTCCATGGGAGTCCACAAAGCTGGCTCAATTTTATTTTTAATTAAGAATATGCAATCCATTAATATTTTCACTTTTATTCACTTGACCAGCATACACTGCTCCCTACTCCAGCTCACTTTATTCTTGCACGGCTCCCATATCATCAAATCAACCTTGTTCCAAACTGAGAAAGAGGGGTGGTCCTCCTGTTAGAAACAGACACCTTGTAGTTTGCTTATATACCCAGATTTTGGTTTACCAGCTAAGGAAAACAAAGTTTTTCTTAATTGAAAAGAGAATTTCCACCCACTGAAATTAGTTTTGACTTGTGAATTAGGAGTCTCTTACTTTCATGAAACAGTTGCATAGATCAGTGACACAAAATGAAGAAAATAATCACAAGGATAGGCAAGGGTCCAGAAAAGTCTTTTGAGTCTAAATGAAGAAACTGAAGCAAGTGTTCTTAAGTGTGAATGAGCCCAGTAAAGGTTACTGCAAAGTCAGTTGTCTGACTTTCCTATGCAAGTGAACCCTTAATGAGATATTGCTGTGTACCGGGCCCGGCTCCAGGCGAGCAGAGCTTGAGCCAGGAAAGGGCTGTTCTCACTTACTGGTGGAATGACAGACTCTACAGGGGTTAGATTCAGACTGGACTAGTCCAAAACTGCTACATCTAAAAGCTACAGAAATGACTGTTGAGCAAACCTGAAGCTTGGGAAGTAGAACTTTGAAACTGTAGAATTAAAGATGGAATGTTTACTGGAGCAAAGATGTTTATTGTGGCCGCGGTGTTAGGTTTCAAAATTGACGAAGGAGAAAGGGAAATCAATTGACCTTAAGCCAGGTTTCTTAGGGAAGCACAACCCTTTTTCCAGTCAGCTGGTTTAGCAACTGATGGATCCCTCTGTGCAGAGCTGTGCCTTGCCCAAGATAAACAAACTGATGGTGAGGGAGGTAATTTCCATGCCCCAGAAGAGGTCCGCCTAATGAGGTCATTCCCAAACCAATGAGCAGCAGGGCCTAAAAATGCATCCTTGAAGCTTTCGTCTCAGGATATTCTTTTAGCATTTTGTGTATAGATTAAAGATGTCATTGTTTTCCATTTTCTAGGGAGACTCTTAAGCAATTTGTGCATTTTTGGTTTATAGCGGGACTTTAGATAATTAAACACAGACATAATCTTGAGTTGAATTCCTGAACTCATGTGGAGAATTAGCCAGAGATTAGTGAAAGACAATGAGCAAAGAGGTCATGGGCTGCGATAGAAACACTGGTGGAAAGGCAGGGGTTTAGAAATTCTATTGAGATCCCAAGAGCACAGGTCCTCAAATATGGCAATGGAGCCTTTGTAAAGGCTTCAAAGAAAGCTGGTTTGCTAGGAATACATGGAAGGTTGTGGGGAGCAACATTGAAATAAAAAGCTAACGTGGAGAGGAGAACGTGTGAGAAAGGGGACTTAGGAGGGCAAGGTCACACAGAGAATATGATAGACTCACTGGCCAGGGACTGAGTCTGAGAGGATAAATCTGCACCATAGGTGGAGATGAGGGCAGAGTTAAGGGTGGAGAATGCTGGCCTACTTGACTCATGACATTTTTGTACTCCTGTGAGCTCTGTTTACGACCATTTAGTGCTTAGCTTCGGTCCACTTCTCTTTCTCCTCACCACACCCTTTCTCTGTATGGACCCTGGGAAATGATTTCACTTCCTGCCAAATTTCTTCAAAGGCATAGAGACAAACAATTCTCACTTGCTCAACCAAGCCTGTGCTTTATCCCCGTGCAAGATTTGTAGTTAAATCGCTTTGGCTCCCTGAGGGTCGAATGTGCTCCATCTGCCCAAGAGCTCTGTGGATTCTCGAATGAAAGACAATATACGCCAGCTAATTTTGATATGCCTTGACTAGCTCAATGGCTGAGCACTTCTAAACCTCCCTGTGGCTAGCAAACTCCTCTGGCATTCCTAAGTTAAAATATTTTAAAATCTATATTTCATCTCTACTACCCCAGACCCAATGGGGGAGTGACCCCTAGGGCCACTTTCCTGGATTCTTACATGCTGGAGGGCCTTTAAAGTTTCATCTTTCTGCTTCCTCATCACGGCAGTTCTCCTCTTCTTCCCCTTTCTCCCAGACCCTTGGTGGCACAATGCAAAAGTGCCACACCATCTCCCTGCCCAGCCATTGGCCGTAAGGTATTTTTTATTATTATTTGAAGTCATTCTGGGAGTAGGAAGCTTCAGGTCTAGAAGCATGGCTTTGGGAGATGAATTAAGACAAAGCATTAGAACCAATTACCAACAGGGGTTTGTTAACTTTTTGGTGAGAATAATAAATTGCCTTACTGTTTAACACAATGTACTTCCATATGAAAGTACATATGGATCACTTTCATTAAAGATGTGAACTTTGCCTGAGGTCATTTAGCTGGTCACAACCCCAGGCCTTTTGGGGAAAGGACAGGCTAGTCTACATACAGGAAACTTATGCCTTAGTTGAGGCATCCTGCATGCAACCGGAGTCCTTGGCAAGTTCCTAGCCTGCAGTGAATACAGAAGAAGCTGAACCAGCAACTGAGGAATTAACTGAATAGCATTTCTTAGCTGCTATTGGGCTGTTTATGCAAAGGGTCCCCCTGGGGAATTTGCCTTTCTCTTTTATAACAGCACGAATGACATCTTTCTTCAGGGGGCTCTTGTTGCTTGCCTGTTCAGCCATGCCTCATTATTCTTTCCTTAAGGTGCCTAGCAGGTGAGTGGAGTTCCCTCCCTTCCTAGGATTTGCAGTGAGGCCTTCTTCTCTATATCCATGGGCTATGAATTTTCATGTCACAGCATGGAAGCTAAAGACATAAGTTTGGGTTCAGAGTTTGTATCTTAGGCCTGTCATTGGAAGCTATTACATAAAGAACACTAAATTAGGAAACCTGGCTGAGTCCCCTACTTGTCAAGGATACTATGAAAATTTAATTGATCTGGTTTGGGGTTTTTATGAGGATTTTGCCTAAAAAATATTTTGCAAAAGTATCCAAAGGGTAGCCAACTTCAGTTTTACAAGTATTGTCTTATGTAGTTGTTGTTAAATTTGAAATCACTCACAAAATAACTGTCTGAGGCTGGTATGGTTGTTCTAATTGCTGGATCTGTCCTAGCAGAGGCAGGAGATCTACATGAAAATAGAAAACACATGAGTGGATACATGCATACTATAGCACCTCACGTCTTTGGAAGAGGCACAAGACTAAGTTGGGCATTTGAGGTAAAGTGTCTAACCACTGGACCATCCTGCTGGACCCCACTGTGCCTAAGTTCTAATATAATTCTTCACTACCTAAGCCAGGCCCCTACAATTGTCTTGGAAAATCCATTTCCTGCCTGTTTTTTTGTCAGAGCCATTTCAGGGGTAAGGTGGGACTGACCAACTCTACACTGTGTGAGCAGGTGACAGAGGCATCCACTCTGAACACTGAAGGGTTAACTATTTCAGTGTTAAACTCCTGAGTCCTGCAAGTGTAAATCCAAGACTGACTATGTAACCTGGAAGACCCCATGTAAAATGGAACCCCAGATCTTCTTGGTCTAAAACTATAAGCCTCAGGACAGAGATAACAGAATTAAGTCGTGCCATGCCCTCCTGCATTCGGTGCGGGTGGGTGAAGATGAACTTCGGTTTAGCAGAAATGTAAAAGCCATCAAGTTGAAATAGCTCACTCTCCTCATTACACCATTTTTCTGAGCAGCATGATTTAGGTCAGAAGACCCAGCATGAAACAAAATGCCAAAGATCCTTCTTAACCTGTCTGATTCTGCAGTATATTGGTTGCTTTCTTGCCTTATGTGACAGAACTAACTTAGTGCAAGGGAAATTGATATGAAATTTCAGATTAGGAAGTAGTGTGTCATTGTGAAGGAGGCAGGGTGGCCCGGAGGTTCTATCTATGGTGGTGATGGTTGGGGGCAGGGGGCGTGGCATGTGATGTGAATTGTTTTTAGACTGGAGATCCAGGAAAAAGGAATTTCAGTGAAAGCAAAGAAAATCTATAATCCTCAAAGCCCCAATCTCATGACATAGCCATGCCTCATGGCCTCCCCAAATGGTGCCAGAAATTGGGGATCAAGTAAGTACTAAGGTGTGTGAGCTCTAAAAGCACGAGAGGTAGACGGTTTGCGGTTGCCCAGAAGTCTGTGGAGTGCAGGGCTCCTTCAGGGCCAAAGTGTTTGACTGGAATGTGTTGAAGAGTGAACTAAAACAACACACAAAATTGAAGATAAATCTGCAGGAGAGAGGGAGAGAGAGAGAGAGAAAGAGAGAGAGAGAGAGAGAGAGAGAGAGAGAGAGATATCTTTTAACCTGAGGAGATCTGTTTCTGGAGAAGCGAAAAGATGAGCAGATCTTGCACTCCACTGACTTCTGAGCAACCACAGATGGTCTAACTCTCGTGATTTTAGAGCTTATATACCTTAGTACTTTGTTGATTCCCAATCCAGTATATCTGGAAAATGAGGAAGGGCTTAAAAGTTAGAGAAACTGCGCCCTGCATTAGCTGCTATTCAAATCTGTGACAAAATATCTGTCAAGAAATAATTTAAGGAAGAAAAGATTTATTTGTGCTCCCAGGTAAGGATGATACTGTGTGTCAAATAGGCTCATGCAGAGACTCTCCTCTACATCCAGGGTGCATCTTTGCTGAGTTAGACACACCCAGACTTAACATCTCAACCATTGTGTTGGAACTCACTTTTAATCCTAGTACTTGTGAGGCTGAGGTGGACCAATCTCTGTGACTACATAACAATTTCTAGGCCAGGTAGGCTAGGACTACATAGTGAGACCCTAACTCTAAAACTGTATCTACTTGAGTTGCTTTAATTGCACATATATATCTAAAAATAACACATTTCATAAAAATAATTTAAGTTTAAATAGAAGGTATAACTTTAAAATACATAGCCTGCAAATTATCAATTCGCTTAATAATGAAAGCTTCAGAATGAAACCAGCTGTTGCATGGCAGCACAATTATTGTGAAGGAATTGCCTAGAGGACCATTTTCTCTGAGATCTACAAATCAAGAGTGAGTTTCCTTAGTGTAACTAGTCTACCTTGCGTAACTGTGGCAAAATACTCAAGTCTGCAGGCACTGTAAGGAAATCCTTTCATATCAGCTCACAACTCTTGAGGATCATGAGAAAGCACACCAATCTACTCAGAACTGTGGGACATGAACAGAAATACAGGAGTAAGTGACAGGAAGGGGCTGGCCTTGTCCTTTATACAACCCTGGAAGTGATCTATCTCTATGAGGACTGGCCCACTTTCTGGGTTGAGCCTTAATTCTTATCCATTCTCAGGGACCTAATTACTTTTCATCTGGACTGGTCCCTGGACATTTCTACCTCCTCAGCTCTGACATCCTGGAGACAAAGCTTTCAGAACAAGAATGTTAAGGGGGAAAGCTATACCAAACCTTATCTCTCTCAAGAATGAGAAACATTAAAAGTTCAGAGACTTTTCAAACATGTACCCTAGACAGTTGAGAGCAGAAAGATGGAATTCTAAAACCTATGATTTTTCTTTCTCTACTGAGCCAGTGAGACGAGAAATCCTTGGGGGAACTGGCAAATCAGTGTGTCTGTCAGCCTAAGAAGATGGTGGAATTTCATCACTGAAGAATCACTTGATTGACAGGACTGCAGCAGATCCAATCTGTTCTGTTATTAGTAAATTTAGATGAAGCCAATGGCAAGTATGCCTCCTGAGCTTGTCAAAATTTCTACAGTTTCAGGGTTCTTAATGAAGAAAGTCCAGAATAGTGCAAAGAATAGTGCCAGGTGTCAGTTACTGCACTGGGTCTGCCATACACCAGCTTTGTGATTCTGAGCAAGCCCTTTGGTCCCTGAGTGTAGCAGTTCACTCACCCATAAAAAGTGCAAAGATTTTGTACACCACCCACACTACAAAAGGCTCCATCTTCTCATTTTTGGGTGTGATTGCCCAGCTGTTGCTTGAGGTCAGCTCTGGGAAAAGTTCTACAGGCTAGTCAGTGAATAGCTCTGACTGCCACTGTCTCACAGTCTTGTCCATACCTTCTTGTGGCCATGATGACACCCGTGCTTTTCAAAAGGCCTCTCTGCTCATGGGAATTTTGTACTTGACCTATCAAGTTAGCACAAGTTCTGTGTGTGCCTCCCTCACTATACAGAGATCATCTTGGAAGATTCAAGAAGAGACAACAACAAGGGCAAGGGTTAAGGGAGAAAATTTAGAAATATATTTAGAAAGTTTAAAATGTACTAAGAGGATGATATACATCTGTGAGGCATTTTCTTTCTCCCTTAAAAATATAACTTTTAATGCTCTATCTTTTTCATACTCAAACTAAGTTATTTTAAAATGATTACATCGTTTCCAGTATTATAATTTATTTCATGTTTCCTCTAATGTTTAATATCACTCTCTCCCTTTTATGTGCTCTGATATCTAGAGAGAAAAAGATGCTGTAGAGAGTGCTTTCAAGGGTTTCTTGTAGTGTTATAGCTTTCAGGGGAATGGTGTCCTGGCAGTTGGGAGTCAAGGAATACAACAGAATCATACCACACAACAACATTCTCACAAGAGATTTAGTGGGAGGGAAAGGCTCAGGAGGGAAGCTGTTCTGATGGGGCAAGAAGCAACAGAGAACTGAACAGAACACAGGGTTTATACAGAGTTTCTTGGGAAGGGGATTAGAGAGGTTATGTGGCCTGATCTTGGGGCAAACTCAGGAATTGGTGGGATTTTTTTCTGTAGGGAAGGGCCTAGCCACTCTTCCACCTCTGGAGTCTGAGAAGGCCTGTTACAGCCATGGACACCTGGTGCCTTCAGTCTGTCTGGTCAAGTCTGGCTGCCAGGGTAGTCTAGGGGTAAAGCCAGAGGTCTCGAGGGTGGGGCTCATAACAGGAAAGGCATCCCTGGCCTCAAGCTGGAATGAACAGCTAACAGTGGACACACAGTAAATTGTACATATCACCATTGTTATTAAACAAATAAATCAACATGAAGACCAAGGGAATATTGTATTCATAAATATCAAACGTTGTTTCTTATGTGGGTGGGGTAAGCGTATTCCAAGGTGGGCAGGTTGGTGAACAAATCTCGAACATCTAGTTGTACCAGGAAGAGAGCCAAGAATATTTACTTGGTCTCAGGCAGCATTTTAACTGAGAAGGCGCTGGACATTTTGCAGAGAAGATAAAACACTGTGGAGTGGGAGTTAGTGGACAAGACCCAGATGGAACACAAGGCAGAAAACCAGACATGGAAGGTGATGAGGCAAAATCAAAGGCCTCTCATCCTTTCCTCTGTCACGGTGAGAGCTATAGGCTTCTTCTTGATGGATCAGTTGCCTTATTAATTCTCAGAATCTCTTTGGTGGAGGCAGCAGAGAGCAATAGCGACTCATGTTATATTTACAGACACCATCAATCCTCTGGTGCCTTTAATCTTTTTGGGTAATGCAACTTTTTCTGTTACTTTTCATTAAAGGCAGAAAGAAAAGGAAAAACCCACCAAGAGCTAAATTATGCCATCCTCCATGGAGGAAAGGCAGCGCTACCTTGCAGGCGGCAATCAGTTTGGCCCATTACTACTTGGAAGCAATGCTTTTTGGGGAACGGGTATTAATATTTGTTTAATCAGGGAAATAGGATTGCTGTGCACTGACTGATGGGCTAAAATTACCTGCAACTTCTGCTTCTTCTTCCATGCAGATGCCTGAGGCCAGGATGAGGCCAGCCTTAGAGACTGTTTTGTTAAATGAGTTGTGTATTCAGCAGCATAGAGAAACAGACAAGAAGACACACTTGTGCATTAGAAAGCTCACCTTCAATTCTGCTCATAACACTTACCAGTGTTGTGACCTTGGGAGAGCTGAGTCCCAGCTCCTCAACTTAAAAGTGCTGGTCTTGTCTGGAGTCTCTCACAAATCTGTTGTGGAGACTAAATACAACGATCTCTAAGGTCCACAGGACAGAGCTGGGCAAGCAATACTTGCTAGACTAATATTAATGTTCCATCCTCCTCCTCTTTCCAAAGGCTATCTCTTCTCCCTTGCAACCGTCTCTGTTCTCAAGGTCCGTGGACTACTAGGCACACTGAAAGGTGATGGATTCCAAGGCAGCAGACACCACTTCATGGTACATTCCTCTACAGTCCAGGAGAATACTTCTCTTCATTATTTCTTTTGCAAATCATGGTGATGGTGCCCACAATCTGATGAAGACCAGTGACTCACAAAAGAAAGTGAAGAGGGGAGTAAGATGCCAAGGCCTGGAGTTTTGTGCCTTTTGGGGGAAGCTTCCGGGGACTGGGAAAATAGCCTGTCTTTCTAACTGCTGTCACTCTAGGATTGTGAGGGTGGCACTCAGAGGTAAGATTCCCAGGGTACCCCATTTCTTTTTTATTGGAAATATGCTCATTTCCCCATATCCTTCTCAGCCCATTCATATAAAATGATAGTCATTCTGGCTGATGTGACAGGGTCACTGCACTGATGTCCCTGAGGCTGACAGCCCTCAACACTGCTGTCTGTCAGTTACATTGTTTCTTGTGGGAATAAGTCACTTTCAAATTTGTTTTCAGTTGTGAGTTAAGGGACTATAGCAAATTCATGGCTTGGAGTTTATTGTTAGGGTGTTTCCTATGTTTTATTTAGAGAAAGCTGAGTGGAGTTAACAGACAACAGTCCAGATTACCTTACATGGATAGTTGGTTTTCAAAACATCAGAAATCCACAGAATTGATGTGATAAACATTTCTGTATTAATGTTCATTTTGATTAGAGACCTGTCTGCTCCTGACAGCTTCATATATTGAATTCTAAGAAGAAATTGAGCATCTTTGGGATTACTCCAGTTGTGGTGAGACAGCCACTAGACAAGAATTGCCTCTTTCCATCTACAGACAAATTACTGTCCAGAAAAGGACACACTTGCAGAATAGTCGACTGATTATATCTGCCTAGACAGAGTAATCAGCCCTTAACAATTCTGCAGCACTAAGGTCTGTCAGATGATCCTGGGCCAGAAGGCAGAAGAACAGATGCTCCAACGTTTTGAAGTAGAGGAAGTGTCCAGGTGTTCAGAGGTCTCTATAAATTGGCTAAGTTTTAGAAGCTATGCTTTGTGCTTCCCACAATTATAGTTAACTCAGTCATTCTGGATTTCTGACGGGGTTGAAAACTTATAGCCTCATAGCCAATCCTGGCTATTTACCTTGAGAGAAAAGATTTGAGTGGATGATCTTCAGCTGACATTCATCCTAAAGCCAGGTTCAGAACTAAATGTTTTAGTTAGAATAGATGACAGAGGTGCTGGTTAGTCAACAAAATGATGGACTGGGTATTAGGACTATCTTGTACCTCATTGGTACAAATCGGCATAATTATGCTCTAATTGTATTTTGAGAGAAAAGTTTCATTTTAACAGGAAGGATTATATATAGGAAGAACTAAGGTGGGAGGAGTACTGAGAGGAAGAGAAGGAGTAAGAAGAGGAGGAGAAGAAAGAGAGGAGAAGCTAGGTGATGAGAGAGAGAAAGAGGGGGAGACAGGGAGGCAGATATTCATGTATCTCTACCAGTCAAAGATAGTTGATATATCTAGGTTGGGTAGTGGGTTACACCTCTGATTGAACAATACCAAACGTATAAAGCCTATGATTAACATTTTTTTTAAAAAAATGTATAAATGCAAAAAGGAAAAAGGGGCATGGGATAGGGGTTTTCTAAGGGGGGGAATGGGGAAAGGGGATGGCATCTCAAGTGTAAATAAAATATCTAATAAAAAATGGAAAAAAATTTGTTTTCAGTTACTTCTTCTCTAGTTGAAGAATTCCCTAACACAAATAATAACAAATTAACCACACTCGTCAGAAAATATGGCTTGTGAATGCTGCCCCCCATTCTGCAGGGTATCCCCTTCCACTCTGTTGATTGTTTCCTTTATGGCACACTCCCCCTGCCCCTGGCTTGGGGAGGGTTATATAATCCTATTTGTTCATTTTTTTTGGTTGCCTTTTGGTGACACTTCTGATATCAGTACCTTGGAACATTTTACCCTGTGTTTATTTTAGAAGCTTTATAGCTTCAGGTCATATACTTATGTCTGTCACTGTTTTTAGCTGATTTGTGTAAAGTAAAATGTTACAGTTGCTGTAGAAGCAATATGGAGGCCCCTCAAACAACAACAGCAGTGGCAAAAACAGCAGCAGCAGCAACAACAACAATGAAGCACCATTTAACCAAGCTGTCACAATTTTGGGTATTTATTCAAAGAACCTTAAGTTATGATTTAGGAGATCATAACTCTGTATTCACTGAAACAATCATTTATAATAATCAAGATACAGAAACAGCCTGTTCTCACTGTAGCACACACACACACACACACACACACACACACACACACACACAGAGAGAGAGAGAGAGAGAGAGAGAGAGAGAGAGAGAGAGAGAAATATAATCAGACATTTTAGAAGAATATATTGCCACATGCAACACCCTGTTTTTTAGGTATGTTATAATAAATGAAATAAGCCTTGGTAGAAAAGCAAATACTGCGTGGACATTGTTTACATCAGAAATGTAAGATAGTGCACCCCACAGAAGCCGGAAGGAGGATGGAAGCTGCTGTAATAAAGTAAGGAGCTGCTGCACAGAAGACAAAGGCACTGCTACGTATATGTTAAGAGGCAGAGTTTACATTGAGTTCTTACTATAAGCTAAATAATATACACAGGACAAGCAAAAACTCATCTGTTGCTATTAACAAAATATTAAATTAGGTATTTTGTGATAAAAAATAAGAGAAATCCATTTGGCTAATAGTTTAGAAGGTAGGAATTCAAAGCATGGTACTTATATCTTGATCACACTGTTCATGAAGGAATAGATTTTTTTCATCTTTCATGTGGGTTCCTGGTAGTAAACTCATGATTATGTTGGCAGCAGAAGCCTCTACCTGCTAAGCTGCATCACAGGTCCTGATTTAAGGGTTTGAAAGAAAAATAAATTTTTCTATTTATTCATTGGTAAGCCTTTTGAAAAATACTTACACATAAGTAAATAAGTCCGTATTTTTGTTGTCTACTAATAGGTTCAGACCAGAGCTAGTTAGTGTAATTGCCTCTGGTTTGGTTCCTAGTCAAGAATCCACAGCTGCTGGCTTAAATGGTGAGATTTCTATATTATTTTTGGCTCTCAACAACCTTAACTCGTCCAGACATGCCACCATGCCTCAGGGCTACTTTCTATAGCCATTGTAGAAATTAGCCCAGTAAGAAAGAGTAACCCAGGCTTTCCTGAAGCTCTTGATTTCTTGGGTATACACTCTTCTCTCTTTGCTTCAGGTACTCTAGTGGCCAATTAGAAGTATTATTTAAAAATAAATAGAGAAAAGGTAAGTAAAATTTTATTAGGTAAGGTGGACAGTTGTTTCCTAGCATGAGCTTATGAAGTTTGTGAGACCCTGTAAACATCTTGTGACCCTTGACCTTAGTCAAAGTCAGGCATCTGGTTCATGGGAGAGCAAGATTCAAATCAAGGCTATGTAACCTGGGGTCTCAGGCCACCTTCAAATCTATGTTCACTCATTTTCACGGAGTCACTTTGGAGTCTGTTGTTAGAATGTTATTACAAGGATGTGGGGCCATGCATAGGCTTTCAGAAGATTCATAATGTTCAGTACTTGAACCATAGCTTTTGCCTCACTCATGGATTTATGCATTCATATTTGTTGAACTCTGCACTACTAAACTTTTTTCCTATGGACCCTTATTCCAACCACCACAGGTTTCCTTCTTATCTGCTATTACTAATCTCTACAGTAACTTTGTGAGGGACACTGAGTCACCTGGGTTATCAACCATCTGCATCTACTATAGGTTGAGAAAAAGATTCCAGGACAAAGAGAGTGGGGAGGGAGAGGAAGCAAGAGTAGGAGGGGAAGACGATGGGGGGCGGGGGGAGTTTGCAACATGGGAGGAACAGAGAAAGCACTTGGTCAAGGTCATCATTTCTACTGACCTTTCAGGAGAGTGTTTTACTAAAACTGAACGTTTGATACAGAAATTGTTTGAAAGAATTAAAAAAAAATAAGCTAGGACTTCTTTTTAAATATGCCCAATGAAATATCATCTCTCAGGTTAAGTGGAATTCCTGATAGGGGGCACAGAGATTTACTACTTTACCTCAGAGAGAGTCTCCGCAACCCTTTGCATAGTACAGAATACATTCCTGGAATGTAAGGAGCAAGACTTAGGAATGCATAGTAAACTCGTCTGCAACTGTGATTTTTAGGACTGCAGCAGGCTTATAGCTCTTGCAAGCTGCTGCCTGATCTAATCCATTTTCAATTAGTCATTACCCCCCCTCCTTTTGCAATCTTACATATCTACCTGTGCCTCAGTTTCTTCATCTGTAAGATGTTGACATAAGGCAACCCAGCTCCTGGGGCTCTTGTGATGCTTAAAGCACACACCCAACTCAGTGTGATTTTGAAATGTCTATTAAGTTTTAATTGTGCCTGCATGTGTGTCAGTATGTGTGTGAGTACAAGCGCGAACAGGATCAAGAGCTGCTGGGTCCACAGTAGCTGGAGTTCCAGACATTTGTGAGCCACATTTTTGGGTGCTGGGAACCAAATCAGGTTCTCTGGAAGAGCACTGGGTGCTTTTCGTCACTGAGCCATCATTCTAGCCCTGGGCCTGTTATGTTTTAAAGTACTGTTTGGAATGAATTAGAGAAAAAAATTGAGATCTAAAATCCCAGGAGTGTGTGTGTGTTTGTGTGTGTGTGTGTGTGTGTGTGTGTGTGTGTGTGTGTATGATTTTATAATTTATTTTCCTATAGAAAATACAAGAAAAACATGTAAAAGGAAACATGATGTGCTTTTCTAAGACTGAATTAAGTCACTGACCAGAAAGGGAAAAAGGGAAAGGCAAGAGAATATGGAGGGGAGCTTGCACAATGTACTGTATGTGCTTGTATAAAAATATTCTTTCAGACACAGTACCATGTACAATGACTATTTGAAGTCAAATGTTTACATGAGAGAGAGACAAAGTGGGGAGAGGTGAGAGAACAAGAGATCTGAGAAAAAGAAAAGCCCATGGGATACCATGGCAAAGCAGTAGTATGTGTATCTACTAGAAGGTATTGTTTGATCTGAACTACATGCAGAAAAGCTGACACATGGGGGGATTCTGGACTTGAATGGCTGGAGAGGGCATGCAAACTGGGACTTGGAAGTGTATACATAGTAAACAGTATGACCCAGTATTTCAAGGATTATGGTCAGACTGCAAACAGGTTTACTGAAAGTGAACTAGGCTGGGGAGAAACATGTCTAACCTTAGCACAGTTATTTAAGTTTCTGGTTCTGGACTGTCAGAACAATCGCTGTGTGCTTGTCCCATCAAAGGGCACCTGTGAGAGGACAGGCTGAGGATGAATGGAGAAGGAAAAATGGAGAAGGGGAAATAGAGATGGAAGAGAAGGAGGAGGAGGAGGAGGAGGAGGAGGAGGAGGAGGAGGAGGAGGAGGAGGAATAGAAGAAAGAGGAGGAGGACACTGTTAGACTCTAGTGACCAGAAAGGACTGACCCTCTCTTGGGTAGAAGACTGGTCCTGGTTTCATCTGAAAAGATATGAAATATGTGCAATTGAATTAAAATTCTGTTTGTATCCTCTCTAGGCAGGGGTAGCTTATTGCTTGTCCCACAGATGTGTTTTCAAATTGTCAACCAATTAAAACACACCAACTTAGCAAATTGGTTACTCGTTCCTCCCCAAATGTACACTGAATGCGCTGTAATGAGCATGCTTTAGAAAGTTCAGTGAAGTAGACAGATTCCAGTTACTGGTAATGACTTAAAATACAGCAATAAAAATGCCACAGCCGAGTGTGGTTTTTACCCTTCACTTTGAGCTCTTGGTGTGGCTCACTGGAAACTGTAATTGAAATGACTGGCTGAGCTTTGACTACAGAACTCTGTTAACATGGAAGGAAGAGAAGACAGGGAGTGCAGGATAGAGGAAGCAAGTGTGCTGAGGGAGGGGACGGGCCTTGGAGGGAGATTATTTGCTGTGGGACTCCTCACATGTCAGTGATGGCTGAATCCCCAAGCTTGCTTTACAATCTGTCTGCCTAATGCAAACCAAGATCAATGCCTCTGCAGCATCAGTTGGTTTTACACCACAACTGTATTTCAGTTTAAACTATCTTTATTTGAGTCATGTTACAAAACCTTGCAACATAAAATTTAAAATAATTGTAAGAAACACTTGTCTGTTCTACATCCACATGGGCTCATTAAGCCAAACAAATTCAAGTGAGAATCGTCTGGAGGACTTTAAAACCAGAAATAGAAACAATACTCAGAGTAAGGCAGTAGAAAATTTATAAAGAAGGGTGGGTGGCCCCATCCCTCAATTGGGGGCAGTGTCTAACCTCTGGATATGGTCTCTACAGGTTCTGTATCGCCTTTGAGGGAGACATTAAGCTAATTTCATGTCCATTGTGTCCTGGGAGCCTCTTGCTTTCCTGGCATCTGAGACTTGCTGGTGGCTACCTCCAGTTCTCCATCCCCCACTGCTACATGGCTCTGTTCAATTTCCTGACCCTCTGTATATCACTCCTGTCTACTCCCACACCTGATCCTGCCCCCCCCTTTTTTTCTCCCTCCCGACCCACTCTCTTCTTCCCATGTCCCTCCCACCCTCTACCTCCTGTGATTATTTTTGAAGCATCCACACTTTGGTCTTCCTTCTTGAGCTTCATATGGTCTCTAAGTTGTACCATGTGTGTTCCGAACTTTTTCCCTAATATCCACTTATCAGTGAGTACATTCCATGTGTGTGCTTTTGTTACTGTGTTACCTCACTCAGGATGATATTTTCTAGTTCCATCCATTTGCCTGCGAATTTCATAAAGTCATTTTTAAAAATAGCTGAG